>NC_069500.1:128967029-129267029 GCF_027579735.1 Bombina bombina
AGTACAGTAGTCCAGCCTAGTCAGTGTGTGTGCGGGGCTAAGGCTACCGGCATCCCCACAGCCCTACCAATCACATAAATATAACATTTTGGGGCTAGCTAAAATCACTCAGTGTGTAATAGTGGGTGGGGGCTAAGGCAGCCGCAGCCCACAGGGCAAATGCCCGGTATGCCCTAGGGTCAGTCCGGGGCCTGCACACCAGGAATATAAACAGATCACTGACAGAACTGCTAAATGTTTCACACTGCAGTGGATCCGTGAATGCATTATGTAAAACCGCAAATACATATAAACAGAGTACAGTGAATTTCTGATTCAACGGTATTGACTTGAATATTCAGTTTCTCATAGGACATATCGGATCTCATCAATTGAATCAGAAATGTATTTGCGGTTTTACATAATGCATTCACGAATCCACTGCAGTGTGAAACATTTAGCAGTTCTGTCAGTGATCTGTCTATAGCTACACGAGTTGCAGCCCACTGTCAGCCAAACATCTTGCATTTACAGAAGCTGCGGCTAAAAATGAAACAATGAGAAATTTTTAAATAAAAATAAAATATAAAGAATAACGTTATGTAAAATCAAACAAACAAAAAAACGATGCAATAAAAGTCTGACATTTTTTTTGTTTTTGAAGAGAAAGTTTTTAAAAAAAAAAAATTTGAATAAGTAAAATAGTATATAAATTATTATGCTTACAAAATCTAAAAAATCCAGAGAGCTAACTTAGTCAGATTCAGAGCGCAATTGACTAATAATAGCTGAACAGTGCACTGACAAGCCGGTCTCACACAGCTGTCATTCAGTGAAAACGGCTGCAGTGCAACTGAACAACTAAATCTATGAAGCTCGTTCACAAAGTTAATGAGAACGAGCTTCATAGAAGCTGCAAAGAGTTTCCCTTTTATGCGCATGCTTGGAAGTGAAGGAGTGAAGCAGGGAGTGCGCATACAGTCTATATAGACAACGCGCGTTACAACATGGCGGCTAGCACCACATTCAGTAGGCGGTGGTTTAGGGGTAATATTGGAGCTGAAAAATAATTGAGCAGATGCTAGGAAAATAAAAAAAGTAAGCAACAATGTTTAATATAATACAAAAAGGTTTTAATAAAAAGTTAATCACAGAAAAAATGATGGTGTTTAGGTTCCCTTTAAGAAGGCTATGTCTGTTATTTCTCCTTCTAGTATACATAAAAGTCTTTTAAAACTTCTCTTTTTTCAGATGAATTTTTAAATGAACATCATCATTCTGATACTGATAATGGTTCTTCTGGTTCAGAGGTTTCTGTCTCAGAGGTTGATGCTGATAAATCTTTGTATTTGTTCAAGATGGAATTTTTTCGTTCTTTACTTAAAGAAGTGTTATTTGCATTAGAAATAGAGGATTCTGGTCCTCTTGATACTAAATGTAAACGTTTAAATAAGGTTTTTAAATCTCCTGTAGTTATTCCAGAAGTGTTTTATCTCCCTGATGCTATTTCTGAAGTAATTTCCAGGGAATGGAATAATTTGGGTAATTTATTTACTCCTTCTAGACGTTTAAGCAAATTATATCCTGTGCCATCTGACAGATTAGAGTTTTTTGGGACAAAAATCCCTAAGGTTATGGGGCTGTTTCTACTCCTGCTAATGTACTACTATTCCTACGGCAGATAGTACTTCATTTAAGGATCCTTTAGATAGGAAAATTGAATCCTTTCTAAGAAAAGCTTACTTATGTTCAGGTAATCTTCTTAGACCTGCTATATTTTTAGCGGATGTTGCTGCAGCTTCAACTTTTTGGTTAGAAGCTTTAGCGCAACAAGTAACAGATCATAATTTTATAGCATTATTATTATTCTATAACATGCTAATAATTTTATTGGTGATACCATCTTTTGATATCATTAGAGTTGATGTCAGGTATATGTCTCTAGCTATTTTAGCTAGAAAAGCTTTATGGATTAAACTTGGAATGCTGACATGTCTTCTAAGTCAACTTTGCTTTCCCTTTCTTTCCAGGGTAAATAATCATTTTCGTTCCTTTCCTCACAACAAGGAACAAAAGCCTGATCCTTCATCCTCAGGAGCGGTATCAGTTTAGAAACTATTTCCAGTTTGGAATATATCCAAGCCTTATAGAAACCTATAGCCAGCTCCTAAATACCTATGAAGGTGCGGCCCTTATTCCAGCTCAGCTGGTATGGGGCAGATTACGTTTTCTTCAAAGAAATTTGGATCAATTCCGTTCTTAATCTCTGGTTTCAGAAACATTGTTTCAGAAAGGTACAGAATTGGCTTCAAGTTAAGGCCTCCTGCTAAGAGATTCTTTTCTTTCCCGTGTCCCAGTTAACACAGCAAAGGCTCAGCATTTCTGAAATGTGTTTCAGATCTAGAGTTGGCTGGAGTATTTATGCCAGTTCCAGTTCTGGAACAGGGGCTGGGGTTTTATTTTATCTCTTCATTGTATCAAAGAAGGTCAATTCCTTCAGACCAGTTCCGGATCTATCATTATTGAATCGTTATGTTAGGATACCAACATTCAAGATGGTTACTGTAGGACTATCCTGCCTTTTGTTTAGCAAGGGCATTATATGTCTACAATAGATTTACAGGATGTGTATCTGCATATTCCGATTCATCCAGATCACTTTTAGTGTCTGAGATTCTCTTTTTAGACAAGCATTACCAGTTTTGTGGCTCTACCGTTTGGCCTAGCCTCAGTTCCAAGAATTTTTTTCAAAGGTTCTCGGTGCCCTTCTTTCTGTAATCAGAGAATAGGGTTTTGGTATTTCCTTATTTGGACGATATCTTGGTACTTGCTCAGTCTTCTCATTTTCGAAGAATCTCATACGAATCGACTTGTGTTGTTTCTTCAAGTTCATGGTTGGAGGATCAATTTACCAATCAGTTCATTGTTTCCTCAGACAAGGGTAACCTTTTTAGGTTTCTAGATAAATTCAGTGTCTATGACTCTGTCCTTGTCAGACAAGAGAAGTTTAACATTGATATCAGCTTGTCAAAACCTTCAGTCACAATCATTCCCTTTGGTAGCCTTATGCATGGAAATGTTGGGTCTTAGGACTGCCGCATCAGATGCGATCTCCTTTGCTCGTTTTCACATGCGACCTCTTCAGCTCTGTATGCTGAACCAATGGTGCAGGGATTACTCAAAGATATCTCAATTAATATCTTTAAACCGATTTTACGACACTCTCTGACATGGTGGACAGATCACCATCGTTTAGTTCAGGGGGCTTCTTTGTTCTTCCGACCTGGACTATAATCTCAACAGATGCAAGTCTTACAGGTTGGGGAGCTGTGTGGGGGTATCTGACGGCACAAGGGGTTTGGGAATCTCAGGAGGTGAGATTTCCGATCAATATTTTGGAACTCCGTGCAATCTTCAGAGCTCTTCAGTCTTGGCCTCTTCTGAAGAGAGAGTTGTTCATTTGTTTTCAGATAGACAATGTCACAACTGTGGCATACATCAATCATCAAGGAGGGACTCACAGTCCTCTGGCTATGAAAGAAGTATCTCGAATTTTGGTTTGGGCGGAATCCAGCTCCTGTCTAATCTCTGCGGTTCATATCCCAGGTATGGACAATTGGAAAGCGGATTATCTCAGTCGCCAAACGTTGCATCCGGGCGAATGGTCTCTTCACCCAGAGGTATTTCTTCAGATTGTTCAAATGTGGGAACTTCCAGAAATAGATCTGATGGCTTCTCATCTAAACAAGAAACTTCCCAGGTATCTGTCCAGATCCCGGGATCCTCAGGCGGAGGCAGTGGATGCATTATCACTTCCTTGGAAGTATCATCCTGCCTATATCTTTCCACCTCTAGTTCTTCTTCCAAGAGTAATCTCCAAGATTCTGAAGGGATGCTTGTTTGTTCTGCTGGTAGTTCCGGCATGGCCTCACAGGTTTTGGTATGCGGATCTTGTCCGGATGGCCTCTTGCCAACCGTGGACTCTTCCGTTAAGACCAGACCTTTTGTCTCAAGGTCCTTTTTTCCATCAGGATCTGAAATCCTTAAATTTAAAGGTATGGAGATTGAACGCTTGATTCTTGGTCAAAGAGGTTTCTCTGACTCTGTGATTAATACTATGTTACAGGCTCGTAAATCTGTATCCAGAGAGATATATTATAGAGTCTGGAAGACTTATATTTCTTGGTGTCTTTCTCATCATTTTTCTTGGCATTCTTTTAGAATACCGAGAATATTACAGTTTCTTCAGGATGGTTTAGATAAGGGTTTGTCCGCAAGTTCCTTGAAAGGTCAAATCTCTGCTCTTTCTGTTCTTTTTCACAGAAAGATTGCTATTCTTCCTGATATTCATTGTTTTGTACAAGCTTTGGTTCGTATAAAGCCTGTCATTAAGTCAATTTCTCCTCCTTGGAGTTTGAATTTGGTTCTGGGGGCTCTTCAAGCTCCTCCATTTGAACCTATGCATTCATTGGATATTAAATTACTTTCTTAGAAAGTTTTGTTCCTTTTGGCCATCTCTTCTGCCAGAAGAGTTTCTGAATTATCTGCTCTTTCTTGTGAGTCTCCTTTTCTGATTTTTCATCAGGATAAGGCGGTGTTGCGAACTTCTTTTGAATTTTTACCTAAGTTGTGAATTCCAACAACATTAGTAGAGACATTGTGGTTCCTTCATTATGTCCTAATCCTAAGAATTCTAAGGAGAAATCGTTGCATTCTTTGGATGTTATTAGAGCTTTGAAATATTATGTTGAAGCTACTAAGTCTTTCCGAAAGACTTCTAGTTTATTTGTTATCTTTTTCGGTTTTAGAAAGGCCAGAAAACTTCTGCCATTTCTTTGGCATCTTGGTTGAAATCTTTAATTCATCTTGCCTATGTTGAGTCGGGTAAGACTCCGCCTCATAGGATTACAGCTCATTCTACTAGGTCAGTTTCTACTTCCTGGGCGTTTAGGAATGAAGCTTCGGTTGATCAGATTTGCAAAGCGGCAACTTGGTCCTCTTTGCATACTTTTACCAAATTCTACCATTTTGTTGTGTTTTCTTCTTCTGAAGCAGTTTTTGGTAGAAAAGTGCTTCAGGCAGTGGTTTCAGTTTGAATCTTCTGCTTATGTTTTTCATTAAACTTTATTTTGGGTGTGGATTATTTTCAGCAGGAATTGGCTGTCTTTATTTTATCCCTCCCTCTCTAGTGACTCTTGTGTGGAAAGATCCACATCTTGGGTAGTCATTATCCCATACGTCACTAGCTCATGGACTCTTGCTAATTACATGAAAGAAAACATAATTTATGTAAGAACTTACCTGATAAATTCATTTCTTTCATATTAGCAAGAGTCCATGAGGCCCGCCCCTTTTTTGTGGTGGTTATGATTTTTTTTGTATAAAGCACAATTATTCCAATTCCTTATTTTATATGCTTTCGCACTTTTTTCTTATCACCCCACTTCTTGGCTATTCGTTAAACTGAATTGTGGGTGTGGTGAGTGGTGTATTTATAGGCATTTTAAGGTTTGGGAAACTTTGCCCCTCCTGGTAGGAATGTATATCCCATACGTCACTAGCTCATGGACTCTTGCTAATATGAAAGAAATGAATTTATCAGGTAAGTTCTTACATAAATTATGTTTTCTGACATTCAAAAACAAAACAAAAACAAATCAGTGACCAATATAGCCACCTTTCTTTGCAAGGACACTCAAAAGCCTGCCATCCATGGATTCTGTCAGTGTTTTGATCTGTTCACCATCAATATTGCGTGCAGCAGCAACCACAGCCTCCCAGACACTGTTCAGAGAGTCAGAGAAAAGAAGGGGTGCTGTGGTTGGGTGTGTACGTGGTGTAAAATATCATATGCGGATTTAATAATGAATCACATTACATAACCAGCCTGGTTATACAGACAAAAGTTCATGGTCTTGCTATGTCCATGGGTCCACCCCAATGTCCCCTGACAATAGCAAGATAGAAATAAAGATGTCTTCAATATATGTATAGAACTCTCCAATGCTGTTCAAATGGTATCACATATATATGTATCATAAACAGACTCACCACAGTCCTGTTTCAGGTTGATCTGTCCCATGTGTCTTTGCGGTGCTGTTGATAATGTTGTGATACTCCTCTTTGCTACTGGTGAGTGTCCAAGCTGGGAATTGCCAAGCCTCCGCAATAGGGGATTTAAAAAGTGTTTTCAACTCGCTGTGTGTGCTCACAATGGCCACAAAATCTCTCAAACGAAAACAGCGAGTGAAAAAACAAAATTTATTTACAGTTATTTAAACAGAAGGGTTAATTAACCCCAGGGTAAGAGTGTGAAAACAGAAAACAATATTCAGAGAACAAAAACGGCTGACCGGTTCCGGCGTCTGCCTTAATCCTAGCCTGCTTAAAAAGTGGTTGTAAATTCACCATTTAAAAACCCTTCTCTGTGTTTCCATTGGGTGTGGAGTACACACCTTTCAAGTAATTAACCAATGTTAAACATCAACTTGATTTCATTTAATTTATTCAGACACCTGATTTCCCTACTGACTCACTGTTAGTAGGTGTGGCGATGTTGGAATAGCTCACTTGAAGTTTTTTTATTTATTTTGTTGTAAGCTTTCCATTGCTATCATCCAAACTGTATAAAAATGCTCCTCGCCACGTCTATTTAACTAGAAAATGTGGTACTCATAATAAGACATTATGCTTATATAACAAAAATTTTGCATTTATGTAGTCTCATTTGTATGTTTACATATCCCTATGTATTAAACGCTCTAAGTTCCCTTGCGTTCATTATACCTACCACATATTGAAAAAGGAAAGAAAGAAATGATACCTGGGACCGCCTGGATCCGAAACTGCTCACTGACTGTTGTGTATGAAACCTCATGACCTGAGATGCGATTACAGCTCTTAGATTTCGTGTGTGTTTGTTTGTATACTAGAGTGACGTGTGGTACACACCTCTATTTTCACCCTATAGGCTTTCGTTCCCCTCAGCTGCCAAAGCTAGACTACGCCTCCTTCTCGAGTAATGTGCGCGTGAGAGGTGTGTTGAATAACTATTGTTTAGTGTTGATCGGATTTGCTAGAGGGATTACTCTAACTAAATACCCTCCCTTGATATAAGGATCGTTATTTCTAGTAGGTGTGTCAAAATGACCTGGATCAAGACCCTTGTTATACTTCTCATACTGGGTATACCAAACTGTATATACTGCAAGTTTCTTAGCTACGGGCGATCAGGACTCGTCATAATGTTACGTGTGAACAGTGATTTCTGTCAATCTAGATACATTTTTGAATTTAGATAAGTGAAAGAATTGTGTGCGTGTACTATGTTGCTTTACTCCAAGTTGACATGTTATAAACCACTGGACTGGCTCTTTAACCCTGAATAAACAACATATATTGAATTACTATAATAAACGCACCTTCTCTATATTCAAAACCTGTGTGAGAATTACGGGGAGGAGGGGGGGGGGAAGGGGGGGGAGGGGTGTGTGTGGGGGGGGAGGGGGGGGAATTGAGGTTAACCTAACCTCAATTCCCCCCCCTCCCCCTCACACACCCCACTCCCCCCCCCTTCCCCCCCTTCTCCCCTTAATTCTCACACAGGTTTTGAATATAGAGAAGGTGCGTTTATTATAGTAATTCAATTGAGAGAGGTGTACTGTTTTCCCTCCTTGTAAATCTCACATTTGATGATGGACCACAGGTTCTCAGTGGGGTTCAGATCAGGTGAACAAGGAGGCCATGTCATTAGATTTTCTTCTTTTATACCCTTTCTTGCCAGCCACGCTGTGGAGTACTTGGACGCGTGTGATGGAGCATTGTCCTGCATGAAAATCATGTTTTTCTTGAAGGATGCAGACTTCTTCCTGTACCACTGCTTGAAGAAGGTGTCTTCCAGAAACTGGCAGTAGGAATGGGAGTTGAGCTTGACTCCATCCTCAACCCGAAAAGGCCCCACAAGCTCATCTTTGATGATACCAGCCCAAACCAGTACTCCACCTCCACCTTGCTGGCGTCTGAGTCGGACTGGAGCTCTCTGCCCTTTACCAATCCAGCCACGGGCCCATCCATCTGGCCCATCAAGACTCACTCTCATTTCATCAGTCCATAAAACCTTAGAAAAATCAGTCTTGAGATATTTCTTGGCCCAGTCTTGACATTTCAGCTTGTGTGTCTTGTTCAGTGGTGGTCGTCTTTCAGCCTTTCTTACCTTGGCCATGTCTCTGAGTATTGCACACCTTGTGCTTTTGGGCACTCCAGTGATGTTGCAGCTCTGAAATATGGCCAAACTGGTGGCAAGTGGCATCTTGGAGCTGTACGCTTGACTTTTCTCAGTTCATGGGCAGTTATTTTGCGCCTTGGTTTTTCAACACGCTTCTTGCGACCCTGTTGACTATTTTGAATGAAACGCTTGATTGTTCGATGATCACGCTTCAGAAGCTTGTTCATTTTAAGAGTGCTGCATCCCTCTGCAAGATATCTCACTATTTTTGAGTTTTCTGAGCCTGTCAAGTCCTTCTTTTGACCAATTTTGCCAAAGGAAAGGAAGTTGCCTAATAATTATGCACACTTGATATAGGGTGTTGATGTCATTAGACCACACCCCTTCTCATTACAGAGATGCACATCACCTAATATGCTTAATTAGTAGTAGGCTTTCGAGCCTATACAGCTTGGAGTAAGACAACATGCATAAAGAGGATGATGTGGTCAAAATACTAATTTGCCTAATAATTCTGCACTCCCTGTACAATGGGAGTCAACAGTTAGTATACACAATTTTTATCTTCCTCACCTCATGGAAACAACTTATGAGAGAGAGCACACTGGAAGACTGAACTGGCTGAGTATATTGGCATTCTTGTGCATTTTTCTTGGGATACATTCTCTGGTTCACTATGTTTATTTAATATTGCTTAATTTGAGTTTATTTAAGATAAAGTTGCCCTGTAAAATTTGGACTGGATGTTGTAGCTTTTGGTATTTTCGTTAGGCTTGTTTTATACTTTGGTAGCTTTTAGGTAATTGTTCATTTTTCATACCTATATTATTTGTCTTCCAATAAAATAATTTAAAAAAGTGGACAACACTTTTAGTTTTAATATTCTGGTACTAACTACCACCAAATTCTCAATCTACACATCATTAGTTCCTTAATAAAGTTCCACAGGTTTCAATATCATTTGTATGCCGATGACCCCCAAATCTATCTCTCTGCACCAGACCTATCTGCTTCTTTGCTAACCCGTGTCATTAATGGTCTTTCTCATATCTTATCCTGGATGTCCTCTCACTACCTTAAGCTAAATCTCTCCAAAACTAAGCTCCTTTTTTCCCCACTTCTTCAAAAATCTCCACCCCGCATTTCTCTATAGCTGTCGATAACTCCATCATTACCCCTACCCCGCATGCCTGATGTCTTGGAGTCACACATGACTCAGATCTTTCTTTCACTCCTCACATTCTCAATCAGAGACAGGTCAGGCCATGCTAGCACCTGCACTCTGTGATTACGCAACCATGCGCTTGTAATCCGGACAGAATGTGGCTTGGTATTGTCCTGCTGGAAAATACAGGGATGTCCCTGGAAAAGACGACATCTGAATGGCAGCATATTTTGCTCTAAAATGTATACATACCTTTCTGCATTAATGGTGCCCTCACACACACTGACACACCCCCATACCATGACAGATGCTGGCTTTTGGACCTGACGCTGATAACAACTTGGATGGTCTTTTTTCTCTGTAGCCCGGAGAACACAACAGCTTTTTTTTTCCAAAAACTATTTGAAATGTTGACTTGTCAGACAACAAAACATGATTTCACTGTGCCACTGTCCATCTCAGATTAGACCGAGTCCAGAGAAGTCGACGGCGCTTCTGGACAGTATTGATATATGGCTTCTGCTTTGCATAGTAAAGCCTTAACTTGCATCTGTGAATGCAGCAGCGAATGGTGTTGACTGACAAAGGTTTACCAAAGTAGTCCCGAGCGCTTGTCAGGATATCCATTATAGACTCAGGACAGTTTTTGAGACAGTGACGTCTGAGGGATCAGAGATCACGCACATTCAGAAGTGGTTTTCGGCATTGCCCTTTATGCACCGAGATTTGACCAGATTCCTTCAATATTTTAATTATATTGTGCACTGTAGAAGGTGAAATACCCAAGATCTTACTGATTTGTCTTTGGGGAATGTTCTCAAAGTGTTGGATTATTTGCTGACACATCTGGTGGGAAATTGGCGAGCCTCTACCCATCCTTGCTCTTGAAGGACTAGGCCTTTTTTGGAGGCTCCTTATATACTATGATTACACAATTGCCTCACCTGTTTCACATCACCTTCTTATTTCAACTTGTCACATCGCTATTAGTCCTAAATTGACAATGTCCCAACGTTTTTGGAATGTGTTGCAGTCATTAGATTTAAAATCAGTGTATATTTCCAAAATACATTAAATTCGCAAAGTAAAGCCACAAATAATGTGTTAATAATGTCTTTTCAATATAGTACAGGGTGAATTAAAATTTCAAATGACTATTTTTTGTTTGTTTTTTTGCATTTTCCATACTGTCCCAACTTTTTAGGAATTGGGGTTGTATGAGGAAATAGAACATTTTCTGCTATTTGAAGAACATTGGAATGGGAAATTTTCATATTTCATGTCGAGTTAGCACACATGAGAATATTTGTTCGTGTTTGTACGCTAGTGGGGTTTTTTCCCCACTTTTTTTGCTCCATTGACTTCTATGGGGGAATAGGTTATCACGTGCATGATATTTTAAATTCGTCTTTTTTCCGCATGTCGGGTTAGCGTGAAAACAATAACTTTTTCCTTTCAACTCGAAACCTGACGCACAAAAAAAGCTTACTTCTAGCACAATTAGCACTCCCGCAAAAGCGTTAAATAACTCTCCACTCTTATTCTGGCCCGGGTCTCTAAGTTTTAGTGGACGGCCTTCTCTAATCATGGTTGTACCATATGCTTTCCATAGATTATTGATGTATTTAACAGTACTCCAGGGGGTATTTAAACTTTTTATATTTTTATAAGCAAATCTTTATAGTTTCTTCTCCAGAACTTAATTCTGGACTTTTAATAGGTCCTTGTTCTTCATTATGCTGTTTCTTGAAGATGTATTCTGTAACTAAGTCTGGGGCCTCCAGAACCATGTGTTTATTTGAGATCCAGAGACATTTAATTATGTGATATTACAAGATGCAACAATATGCAAGATACAAAACGGTGGCGACCAGTATAAAATGCAGAGATTTACCAACTGGATTCTGTGATAAATTTAAATAAGAAAAGGGCTTTAAAGATTGCTGCAGGTACAGGAGGGGAAAACAATTCTATGGTGAGCAGCTACCATGTTACTGTAGTTGTACCCAGCAGTTTAATGTCCATTTAATTGTAGAGCTCTGCAAGTATTTTTGTACTTTTGAAATGAGCCTTTCTTCAATACATATGAGAGTAGAAATTACTTTAAAAAGGTTACTGCATATAGTGAAAATCTGCAAATAGAACTTAATTAAAGAATTATCATGCGACTAGATTACGAGTTTTGCGGTAAGAGCTGCTCGGTACTAATTTGCAAGTTATTGTCACCGCTCACCTCCCTACAGTGCTGGTATTACAGGTTTGCAAATACCCAGAGTTAGCAGGCAATATTGCAGCATAAAGCAAAATTGAGCTCCATACCGCACTCCAATACCAGCGCTGCGGTGAGCTGGTTTTACGTGCTCGTGCACGATTTCCCCATAGACATCAATGGGAGAGCCGGCTGAAAAAAAGCCTAACACCTGCAATAAAGGAGCGTAAAGCTCCGTAAGGCAGCCCCATTGATTCCTATGGGGAAACTAAATATATGTTTACACCTAACACCCTAATATAAACCCTGAGTCTAAACACCCCTAATCTGCCGCCTCCAACATCGCCGACACCTACATTACACTTATTAACCCCTAATCTGCTGCCCCCGACATCGCCGACACCTACATTACACTTATAAACCCCTAATCTGCCGCCCCCGACACCGCCGACACCTACATTACACTTCACCCCTAATCTGCCGCCCCCGACACTGCCGACACCTACATTATTCTTATTAACCCCTTATCTGCCGCCCCTAACATCGCCGCCACCTACCTACATTTATTAACCCCAAATCTCCCGCCCCCAACGTCGCCGCCACTATACTAAAGTTATTAACCCCGGACCCTAACCCTAAGACTAACCCTAACACCCACTAACTTTAATGTAATTAAAATAAATCTAAATAAAACCTACTATTAATAACTAAATAATACCTATTTAAAACTAAATACTTACCTGTAAAATAAACCCTAAGCTAGCTATAATATAACTAATAGTTACATTGTATCTATCTTAGGTTTTATTTTTATTTCACAGCTAAGTTTGTATTTATTTTAACTAGGTAGACTAGTTAGTAAATAGTTATTGACTATTTACTAGCTACCTAGTTAAAATAAATACAAATTTACCTGTAAAATAAAACCTAACCTGAGTTACACTAACACCTAACCTTACACTACAATTAAATCAATTATATTTATTAAATACAATTAACTAAATTACAAAAAAAAAACCCACTAAATTACATAAAATAAAAAAGAAATTATCAAATATTTAAACTAATTACGCCTAATCTAATAGCCCTATCAAAATAAAAAAGCCCCCCAAAATAAAAAAACCCTAGCCTAAACTAAACTGCCAATAGCCCTTAAAAAGGGCATTTTGAGCTCCCATTCTATTGGCTGATTGGAACAGCCAATAGAATGTGAGCTCAATCCTACTGGCTGATTGGATCAGCCAATAGGATTGAAGCTCAATCAGCCAATAGGATTTTTCCACCTTTAATTCCGATTGGCTGATAGAATTCTATCAGCCAATCGGAATTCAAGGGACGCCATCTTGGATGACGTCACTTAAAGGAACCTTCATTCGAGAAGAACCGTGGAAAGCTCCGCGCCGGATGTCTTGAAGATGGAGCCGCTCCGTGCCGGATGGATGAAGATAGAAGATGCCGTCTGGATGAAGACTTCTGCCCATCTGGAGGACCACTTCTTGCCGCTTGGATGAAGACTTCTCCCGGCTTCGTTGAGGATGGATGTCGGGTCTTCAAAAACTGTGGATCTTCGGGGGTTAGTGTTAGTTTTTTTTTAAGGGTTTATTGGGTGGGTTTTATTTTTAGTTTTAGGGTTTGGGCGGAAAAAGAGCTAAATGTCCTTTTAAGGGCAAAGCCCATACAAATGCCCTTTTCAGGGCAATGGGAAGCTTAGGTTTTTTTAGTTAGCTTTTTATTTGGGGGGTTGGTTGTGTGGGTGGTGGGTTTTACTGTTGGGGGGTTGTTTGTATTTTTTTTTACAGGAAAAAGAGCTGATTTCTTTGGGCAATGCCCCACAAAAGGCCCTTTTAAGTGCTATTGATAGTTTAGTTTAGGCTAGGCTTTTTTATTTTGATAGGGCTATTAGATTAGGTGTAATTAGTTTAAATATTTGATCATTTCTTTTTTATTTTGTGTAATTTAGTGTTTTTTTTTGTAATTTAGTTAATTGTATTTAATAAATGTAATTTATTGTGTAAGGTTAGGTGTTAGTGTAAGACAGGTTAGGTTTTATTTTACAGGTAAATTTGTATTTATTTTAACTAGGTAGTTAGGAAATAGTTAATATAATGGAATTCCACAGCACCCAGGATTCATAAAAAAAGAAATTTATTGAGGTACAAACAGTAGCAGCGTTTCGGGAATATTTCCCTTAATCATGCAAGAAGATGCATGATTAAGGGAAATATTCCCGAAATGTTGCTTTTTTATGAATCCTGGGTGCTGTGGAATTCCATTATATTGATATATGAGAGAGGATTGCAGTCCCCTCTGCACCACCGGTCACCAGGGAACCCTATTAAGGGTACAAAGAAATTAAGGTGCTGTTTGAGCATTGTTTGTTGCTATCTAGGAAATAGTTAATACTATTTACTTACTAGTCTACCTAGTTAAAATAAATACAAACTTAGCTGTGAAATAAAAATAAAACCTAAGCTAGATACAATATAACTATTAGTTTATTTTACAGGTGAGTTTATTTTACAGGTGAGTATTTAGTTTTAAATAGGAATTATTTAGTTAATGATAGTAATTTTTATTTAGATTTATTTTAATTACATTAAAGTTAGTGGGTGTTAGGGTTAGACTTAGGGTTAGGGTTTAAAAACTTTGGTGCGGCGACGGGGGCGGAAGATTAGGGGTTAATAAATGTAGGTTGGTGGCGGCGATGTTAGGGGCGTCAGATTAGGGGTTAATAATATTTAACTAGTGTTTGTGATGCGGGAGTACGGCGGTTTAGGGGTTAATATGTTTATTTTAGTGGTGGCGATGTCCAGAGCGGCAGATTAGGGGAGGGCCTTGGTTTAGGGGTTAATAGGTAGTTTATGGGTGTTAGTGTACTTTTTAGCACTTTAGTTATGAGTTTTATGTTACGGCGTTGTAGCATAAAACCCATAACTACTGACTTTCAGTTTACGGTATGGATCTTGACAGTATTGGCTGTACCACTCACTTTTTGGCCTACCAGGCAAACTCGTAATACTGGCGCAAAGAAAGTCCCATTGAAAAAGGACTATTTAAAAGCTGCGGTAGTTACGTTGTGTTACGGCCAAAAAAGTGTGCGGTGCAGCTAAACCTGCAAAACTCATAATACCAGCAGTAGTGAAAAAGAGCCTTAACGCTGCTTTTTCACTCATACCGCAAAACTCGTAATCTAGCCGATGGTCAGTTAGTCATAAAAAATACTTCAGATAGTACTTTATGCACTGATTATATTACACTTTACATGCAAATATGTGTAGGGGGAAAAAAGCAATGATTTTGAGCTAACTGAAAGTAGAGTTAAGGAGGCTAAACTTACCCATGACTTAGGGTCTGGGTTCAAGCAGGAATTTGCATCCCAAGACATTTTCAATGCCAAATAGTTTTAGTTTAGTGAAGTCTATTTGAAACTTAAAGGGGCAGACAGATAATCCCTTTATTATCCATGCTCCAGTTTTGCATAACCAGCACTATTATGGTAATGAACTTTTTACCCCTGTATTTACCTTGTATCTAAGCCTCTGCAGGTTGCCCCCTTATTTTTATTTTTTTTACAGACTAGCATGTTTTCTAGTCAGTGCTGACTCATAAATAACTCCACGGGAGTGAGCACAGTGTTATCTAAATGGCACACATGAACTAGTACTATCTAGCTGTCAAATAAACTGTAAAAATGCACAGATAAGAGGTGGCCTTCAAGGGCTTAGAAATTAGCATATGACCCTATCTATGTTTAGCTTTTAACAAAGAATGCCAAGAGAACAAAGCAAATTTGATGATAAAAGCAAATTGGAAAGTTGTTTAAAATTGCATGCCCTATCTGAATCATGATATTTTAATCCTGACTAGACTGTCTCTTTATCCGAAAAACATGAAGGAAAACATTTACCATAAAAAATGTAAGGATGAAATTCAAAATATATAACCTTGTTAAAATTGTCAAGAACACTCTTAATCTATTAATCTTAAGTCTTTTAAGTAATGTGATAAAAATGGTACTTTAGAAATTAATTTTATATATTAAACATTTAACCTTTTTTAATTTAAGTCATCTGTAGCAGTTGTAAAGATTAATAGCATTCTTTCCTATTCTCATATTCCTCTACAGAGAATCATTAATAAAGAAAGGTTTTGTTGGTTTTTTTGTTGTTTTTTTTTTGGTGGGGGGGTTCACAGTCAAGTCAGGACACATGAGGTGATTGATAAACAGGTGTTAAAATTTATAAGAAAAACAATAAATAAATTATAATAATTTAGTATTTTAAATAGGTTAGTTATCAAATGCTGTACAATGTGCTTTCCATAAAGAATGGTCTTCAGGTAACACATAAGGGGAATGAAACTGAATATTACCTCATATGAAGATGAAGAGAAATACTCAATAATTAATTAACACCTAGATTACGAGTTTTGCGTTGCGGCTTTTAAAGCTGAAAAAATTGCGTGAAAGCAGGAACGCACTTTTGGGAGTCATGTCGGTATAGCTATACCGCAAGCATTGTTGTCTGTAACGCAACGTCAATTCTGCACTCTGCACTCTGTGTGGTGAGGCTAAAATGATTGCGTTATGCTTTATAACGACACAATCCATACTGCCATCTGAGAGCAGTAGTTATGGATTTTGTGTTAAAAAGTGTTTCACAAAACTCATAACTAAAATGTTACAAAGTACACTAGCACCCATAAACTACCTATTAACCCTTAAACTGCCACCCTCCCGCATTGCAAACACTATATTAAACCTATTAACCCCTAATCTGCCGGCCCCGACATCACCACCACTAATAAAAGCTATTAACCCCTATTCCACCGTTCCCCGACATTGCCGCCACTAAATAAAGTTATTATGTCAGGAGCGGCAGATTAGGGGTTAATAACTTTATTTAGGTGTCAGGGATGTCGGGGACGGCAGATTAGGGGTGTTTAGACTTGGGGTTTATGTTAGGGTGTAGGGTGTAACTTTTTTTTCCCCATAGACATCAATAGGGTTGGGTTATGGCGATCGCCATTCAGCACTTCAGGTTTTTTTCGAACACTCTCTCCCCATTGATGTCTAAGGGGGAAAGCGTGCCAGAGCACGTCAAAGCAGCCCTTGGCTTTTGTGCGGTATGGAGCTTAACGCCACCATATTGCATGCACAAGGAGGCTTTTCAGAAACTTGTAATGGCAGCGCTATGGGGGGTGAAATAACGTAACTTTTGTTGTGTTCGTTTCACGCCCTGTTTAGTGCAAAACTTGTAATCTAGGTGAATCTTGTAAAGAAACAAATTCAATTCACAAAATTCTATATTTATTATTTTTTAAATTGAATGTGTGGCCTAGATTACGAGTTTTGCGTTAGCCTTAAAAAGCAGCGTTGGCCGGTCCTAACGCTGCTTTTTAACTCCCGCTGGTATTACGAGTCTTTCAGGTACAGGTGTACTGCTCACTTTTTTGGCCAGACTCGGAAATACCGCAAATCCGCTTACGTCAATTGCGTATCCTATATTTTCATTGGGACTTGCATAGCGCCGGTATTACAAGTCTGCCAAAAAGTGAGCGGTAGACCCTCTCCTGTCAAGCCTGGTACCGCATTTTAAAGTCAGTAGTTAAGAGTTTTACACTACAACGCCGTAGTATAAAACTCTTAACTAAAGTGTTAAAAAGTACACTAACACCCATAAACTACCTATTAACCCCTAAACCGAGGCCCCCCACATTGCAAACACTAAAATAATTTTTTTAACCCCTAATCTGCCGAACCGGACATTGCCGCCACTATAATAAATATATTAACCCCTAAACCGCCGCACTCCCGCCTTGCAAACATTAGTTAAATATTATTAACCAGTAATCTGTCGTCCCTAATATTGCCGACACCTACCTACATTTATTAACCCCTAATCTGCCGCCCCCAACGTCGCCGCCACTATATTAAAGTTATTAACCCCTAAATCTAAGCCTTACCCTAACACTAACACCCCCTAACTTAAATATAATTTAAATAAATATAAATAAAATACTATAATTAACTAAATTATTCCTATTTAAAACTAAGTACTTACCTGTAAAATAAGCCCTAAGATAGCTACAATATAACTAATAGCTACATTGTAGCTAGCTTAGGGTTTATTTTTATTTTACAGGCAACTTTGTATTTATTTTAACTAGGTACAATAGTTATTAAATAGTTATAAACTATTTAATAACTACCTAGTTAAAATAAAGACAAATTTACCTGTAAAATAAAACCTATCCTAAGTTACAATTACTACAATTAAATTAATTACCTAAATTAAATACAATTAATTACAATTAAATAAAATTATCTTAAGTACAAAAACAAACACTTAATTACAGAAAATAATAAAGAAATTACAAGAATTTTAAACTAATTACACCTAATCTAATCCCCCTAACAAAATAAAAAAAATCCCCCCCAAAATAAAAAAAGCCCTACCCTACAATAAATTACAAATAGCCTTTAAAAGGCCCTTTTGCTGGGCATTGCCCCAAAGCAATCAGCTCTTTTACCTGAAAAAAAATTACAATTCCCCACCAACATTAAAACCCATCACCCACACAACCAACCCTACTCTAAAACCCACCCAATCCCCCCTTAAATAAACCTAACACTAACCCCCTGAAGATCATCTTACCAGGAGAGGTCTTCACCCAACCGGGCCGAAGTCCTCAACGAAGCCGGGAGAAGTCTTCATCCAAGCCGGGTGAAGTGGTCCTCCAGACGGGCAGAAGTCTTCATCCAGACGACATCTTCTATATTCATCCATCCGGCACAGAGCGGGTCCATCTTCAAGACATCCGACGCAGGGCATCCTCTTCAAACGAGATGGTTCCTTTAAATGACGTCATCCAAGATGGCGTCCCTTGAATTCCGATTGGCTGATAGAATTCTATCAGCCAATCGGAATTAAGGTAGAAAAAATCCTATTGGCTGATGCAATCAGCCAATAGGATTGAACTGGCATTCTATTGGCTGATTGGAACAGCCAATAGAATGCCAGCTCAATCCTGTTGCCTGATAAGATCAGCCAATAGGATTGATTCTATCAGCCAATTGGAATTGAAGGGACACCATCTTGGATGACGTAATTTAAGTGAACCTTCATTCTCTGTTTAGCCATCATTTGAAGAGGATGCTCCGCGTCAGATGTCTTGAAGATGGACCCGCTCCACGCCGGATGGATGAAGATAGAAGATGCCGTCTGGATGAAGACCTGCCCGTCTGGAGGACCACTTCGCCCGGCTTGGATGAAGATTTCTCCTGGCTTTGTTGAGGCCCGGTTGGGTGAAGACGTCTCCCGGTAAGGTGATTTTCAGGGGATTAGTGTTTTTTAAGGGGGGATTGGGTGGGTTTTAGAGTAGGGTTGGTTGTGTGGGTGATGGATTTTAACGTTGAGGGGGATTGTAATTATTGTTTTCAGGTAAAAGAGTGATTACTTTGGGGCAATGCCCCGCTAAAGGCCCTTTTAAGGGCTATTTGTAATTTAGTGTAGGGTAGGGCTTAATTTTATTTTGGGGGTGCTTTTTTATTTAGTTAGGGGGATTAGATTAGGTGTAATTAGTTTAAAATTCTTGTAATTTCTTTATTATTTTCTGTAATTTAGTGTTTGTGTTTTTTGTACTTTAGATAATTTTATTTAATTGTAATTAATTGTATTTAATTTAGGTAATTAATTTAATTTTAGTGTAGTGTTAGGTGAAATTGTAACTTAGGTTAGGTTTAATTTTACAGGTAAATTTGTATTTATTTTAGCTAGGTAGTTATTAAATAGTTAATAACTATTTTATAACTATTGTACCTAGTTAAAATAAATACAAAGTTGCCTGTAAAATAAAAATAAACCCTAAGCTAGCTACGATGTAACTATTAGTTATATTGTAGCTAGCTTAGGGTTAATTTTACAGGTGAGTATTTAGTTTGAAATAGGAATTATTTAGTTAATTGTAGTAATTTTATTTAGATTAGGGTTAGGGTTAGGGTTAGACTTAGGGGTTAATATGTTTATTATAGTTATGGCGACGTTGGGGGTGGCAGATTAGGGGTTAATAAATATAGTTAGGTTGCAGCGACATTGGGGTGACAGATTTGGGGTTAATAAATATAATGTAGGCGTTGGCGATGTCTTGAGCGGCAGATTAGGGGTTAATAATATAATGCAGGTGTCGGCGATGGGGGCGGCAGATTAAGGGTTAATAAGTGTAATATTAGGGGTGTTTAGAGTCGGGGTTCATGTTAGGGTGTTAGGTGTAGACATAAATGTATTTTCCCCATAGGAATCAATAGGGCTGCGTTAGGAGCTTTACGCTGCTTTTTTGCAGGTGTTTTTTCAAGGCGGCTCTCCCCCATTTACTCCTATGGGGAAATCGTGCACGAGCACGTTTAGCCAGCTCACCGCTAACGTAAGCAGCGCTGGTATTGAGGTGAGATGCGGAGCTAAATTTTGCTCTACGCTCACGTTTTTGCGGCTAACGCCGGGTTTGTAAAAACCTGTAATACCAGCGCTGTCTGTAAGTGAGTGGTGAGCATAAACTGCTCGTTAGCACCGCACAGCCTCTAAGGCAAAACTCGGAACCTAGGCGAGTATTTGTGTAAACGGCCTAGTTAGACATAGGATGATCAGAAATGATTGTGACAAGTGGTGAATATATGAATTTGATTTGTCAATATTTAAAAATTTTAATAAATAATTTGCTTTACAACAATTTTAGATGCTAATTGTTCTTAGCTGTGAAGGATCTGCCAGGAAGCAGGTTTTTATATGTCTAGTGATCATATGAATTGAGAGAATTTTCTTTCACAGGAAAACCTGAAATAAAACAGGAAGTCAAAGTTAAAGGGATAGTCTACTTGATTTTTGTTATTGTTTAAAAAGATAGATAAAGCTTTTACTGCCCATTCCCCAGCTTTGTCTAAAACTGTAAGCTAGATTACAAGTGTAGCACTAATTTATTGTGCATTGTAAATGGGCAAATATGCCCGTTTAAGGGCACATGATAAATAACCAGCCATTACAAGTGGCTGGTTAATGCTTCTGCGAGCTCGCAGTAGCAATTTGTGCTCTGAAAATTAACGACAGATCAGATTTCTGGTTAATTTTAAAAATGTCCCTCAATGGCCCCCAAAATAAAGAATATTCTTCCTTTTTATTAATAAAATATTGTAGCATTTTCTTTTTAAATATAACTGCAAGAAGCAGTTTTAAGGGTAGCAATTTGTGCTCTGAAAATTAACGACAGATCAGATTTCTGGTTAATTTTAAAAATGTCCCTCAATGGCCCCCAAAATAAAGAATATTCTTCCTTTTTATTAATAAAATATTGTAGCATTTTCTTTTTAAATATAACTGCAAGAAGCAGTTTTAAGGGGTTAAAGTGTGTGGATGTGTGGTGTTAGAAAAACAATGGCACTGAAAAGTGCCTTTACATTGAGATCTATGGGGACTGTGTTATTCCTGTAAATATATATGTATAAGCTTATACAGGAAGCCCTCAGTTTACGCCGGGGTTAGGTTCCAGGAGGAATGGTTGTAAATTGAAACCGCTGTAAATTGAAACCCAGTTTATAATGTAAGTCAATGGGAATTGAGGGAGTTAGGTTCCAGGCCCCTCTCAAAATTGACATAAGTAACACCTAATACATTATTTTTATAGCTTTGAAATTAAGACTTTAAATGCTAAACAGCATTATAAACCTAATAATATAGATTGTATTATCATCAAACTAAGTTTAATGAACAAAAACATTTGCTAACAGCACCTAATTAAATAATCACACAACAGACTGCATCATCATCAAACTAAGTTTAATGAACAAAACGTTTTTTTACTTGCAATTTACTGCAATCAGTTCTCTGCATTGTTAGCATGTTAGATAATATTGGGTCTGCACCTATTCTATGCATTTCAATCTGGAGTGATTAATAGGCAGTTAGGCACCCTCACCTCAAGCTGCTGGACAGGAAGATAATAGGGAAGTGGCTGCTCGATAGCTAATGTCTGTTCTGTGTACACAGATCAATTTCAGACCTGTTAAGTTGCATAACTTTGCTGCAAAACAAGCGGACAGCTCCACCTACTGGCTTTTTTAATTAGTGCATTGCTTTCCAAAGCTTTTCAATAGCAGTCACATGACTGAAAAAAAAGGTTGTTATTCTGAAATGGCGCAAATTGAACCGGCGTAAACCGAGGGCCACCTGTATATATATATATATATATATATATATATATATATAGAGAGAGAGAGAGAGAGAGAGAGAGATATTCAAATTGAAGAAGGGCACTCTCAGGATTTATTTAGAAGATAAATGCATTCTTTATTGAGTGAAGACACTAATACATGGTCGATGTTTCGGCCCTCAGTTGGGCCTTCATCAGGACAAGTATAATCTTAAAACTGCCTAGTAGCAGGGATTTCAGATCGGAAAAGGCGAGTGACTCTTCTTCAATTCGAATATCTACAATTATTTCCAAGGATTGCACCCAGGTCGTGGCTACTCCACCTGATTGGAGTGCTGGGCTACAGGCTATATAGGCTTTTTATATATATATATATATATATATATATATATATATATATATATATATATATATGTGTGTGTGTGTTAATATGTGCATATACACGTATAAATATATATGCATATATTCATATACAAATGAGAAGAAAAGGGAGTTGGTAGTTGCGCCAAAAAAAGAAGAGTCGTTTAGGAACTGAATGCCTAATGAAAAAGTCTAACGAATGCTGCTATTAGTGGTGTCTCGCCCCTCCTTGGTGAGACTAAATGGGGTAGTGGTGAAAAAGGGTTTGTTCTAATAGCGCTTGCAGAAGACGTTCTTCATGTGCATATGTTGAAAAGGATACAAAGAAATGCAAATATCCCAAATGAGTAAATGATCAAGCGGATGAAATAAATGCCTATAAATGCTCACCTGTTGGATCACAGGGTCCCGTAATCAGCGTCGTATGACCTATATTAATACTTCTGTTCACAAATGGATGACAATGTGTACACCAATATGGATAAAAAATAAAATATATTATATTAATATATATTTAAGAGAATAGTGGGTAATCTTGACCGGGAGACTGCAAAGAGTATTTGTAGGGCTTTCCCACTGTTACGACTCTCCTTAATGACGATCGTACTCGATCGGGTTGATTTCCGGCGATGTGTGTCTGCCTGCTCAGAGCAGGTGGACAGGTTATGGAGCAGCGGTCTTTGTGACTACTGCTTCATAACTGCTGTTTCTGGCGAGTCTGAAGACTCGCCAGAAACACGGCCCTTCAAGCTCCGTACGGAGCTTGATAAATATGGGCCCAGGTCTGAACTTTCAAGGTTGAGATCGGGTCACTAGTCTGACATTTAAAATAAGCAATAGATCTTGTCTGAAAAAATTAAATATTTACTTTAATTGGCCATCCCTTTATCATGTGACAGCCAACAGCCCATTACAGACTCAAATACATATACACTGTGAACTCTTGCAAATGCTCTTTAATGGCTGGTTCTTCAGTAACTGTGCATACAAAAAGAATAGTGTCCCTTTAATTACCTTTTCAAACATCTATATTTTGCTGTGTATAATCTACAAATAGGAAGAGCAAACAGACTTACCAATAAGAAGGAGAGGAATTAGTGAGACCACCAGAAAGAGGCCAAGTACATCAGCCTGTCAGGGACAGCTGTTCAACATAATTTTGAAAACACCTAAGCACTAGAGATAGATTTCTTCTAGAGTGACAAGGAAAACACCTAAGCAATATTTGTGGATATTTCTTTATTCTACTACTGATGATTTTTTTTGCACATCCTCCTCCTACAACACTTTAAGTCCTTTTTATGACACTAGTGTATGTATATCTTGCTTGCCCTTAACACTATCTTTTTCTTATATGTACTTTTCTGTCCATCCGGGTGCTTCAGTAGCCAAGGACCTCTACTCTCTGTCTGCTCCCCTGCTCCATAACCCATATATATATGTGGATGACATTCAGGTTTTATGTTTTAATCCTATCACCTTCAATCCTATCTAAATGTCTGTATGACATCTTTTCTTGGATTAACTGGGCTAAATTACGAGTGTATCAGTAATTACCGCTCCCACGCGCACACCAACACCGCTCGACTTCTGCTCTTTGCGCGAGTTGGGTAGTGCTTGTATTACAAGTTGAAAGTAAATAATTATTGCTTGAGCCCTAACCCAGCTCGGGCAACAAGGAGAACTTAGAATATCACGATCGCATTAACTCTCCCACTGACTTCAATGGAGAGAAAAAAATTGGGAAAAAAACTAATACTCGCACGCTAACCCGAATCGCCTTAAGACCCCTACTCTAATAACCCCTAAACTGCCACATAGCCCACCGCAAAGTCCACACTACACTCTAGACCCCTAAACAGCCACATAACCCACAACAAAGTCCACACTAGACTATTAACCCTTAAACCACCACACCAAAGTAACCTTCTACACTATGAACCTCTAAACCATCACCCTCCCACAATGCAAACTAAGGCCTAGATTCGGAGTTTTGCGGCCAAAGGGGTGCGTTAGCTACGCTTGCTTTTTTTTGGCCGCACCTTTTAAATACCGCTGGTATTTAGAGTTCACAGAAGGGCTGCGTTAGGCTCCAAAAAGGGAGCGTAGAGCATAATTTACCGCCACTGCAACTCTAAATACCAGCGTTGCTTACGGACGCGGCCAGCTTCAAAGACGTGCTTGTGCACGATTCCCCCATAGAAAACAATGGGACAGTTTGAGCTGAAAAAAAACCTAACACCTGCAAAAAAGCAGCATTCAGCTCCTAACGCAGCCCCATTGTTTCCTATGGGGAAACACTTCCTATGTCTGCACCTAACACCCTAACATGAACCCCGAGTCTAAACACCCCTAACCTTACACTTATTAACCCCTAATCTGCCGCCCCTGCTATCGCTGACCCCTGCATATTTTTTTTAACGCCTAATCTGCCGCTCCGTACACCCCGCCGCAACCTACGTTATCCCTATGAACCCCTAATCTGCTGCCCCTAACACCGCCTCCACCTACCTACAATTATTAACCCCTAATCTGCCGACCGGACCTCACCGATACTATAATAAATGTATTAACCCCTAATCCGCCTCACTCCCGCCTCAATAACCCTATAAGAAATATTATTAACCCCTAATCTGTCCTCCTTAACATCGCCGACACCTAACTTCACTTATTAACCCCTAATCTGCCGACCGGAACTCACAGCTACTATAATAAATGTATTAACCCCTAAAGCTAAGTCTAACCTTTACACTAACACCCCCCCCTAAATTAAATATAATTTTTATCTAACGAAATAAATTAACTCTTATTAAATAAATTATTCCTATTTAAAGCTAAATACTTACCTGTAAAATAAACCCTAATATAGCTACAATATAACAAATAATTATATTGTAGCTATTTTAGGATTAATATTTATTTTACAGGCAACTTTGTAATTATTTTAACCAGGTACAATAGCTATTAAATAGTTAATAACTATTTAATAGCTACCTAGTTAAAATAATTACAAAATTACCTGTAAAATAAATCCTAACCTAAGTTACAATTAAACCTAACACTACACTATCAATAAATTAATTAAATCAAATACCGACAATTATCTACAATTAAACCTAACACTACACTATCAATAAATAAATTAAATTAAATACCTACAAATAAATACAATTAAATAAACTAACTAAAGTACAAAAAATAAAAAATAACTAAGTTACAAAAAATAAAAAAAATGTACAAACAGAAAAATATTACAACAATTTTAAACTAATTACACCTACTCTAAGCCCCCTAATAAAATAACAAAGCCCCCCAAAATAAAAAAATGCCCTACCCTATTCTAAATTAAAAAAGTTCAAAGCTCTTTTACCTTACCAGCCCTGAAAAGGGCCCTTTGCGGGGCATGCCCCAAAGAATTCAGCTCTTTTGCCTGTAAAGAAAACACATACAATACCCCCCCCAACATTACAACCCACCACCCACATACCCCTAATCTAACCCAAACCAAACCCCCCTTAAATAAACCTAACACTAAGCCCCTGAAGATCTCCCTACCTTGTATTCACCACGCCGGGTTCACCGATCGGTCCAGAAGAGCCTCCGATGTCTTCATCCAAGCCCAAGCGGGGGCTAAAGAGTGACGTCCATCCTCCGGCTGAAGTGTTGATCCAAGCGGCAAATGAAGAAGTCCATCTTCGGGAAGAAATCTTCATCCTATCTGGGCAGAAGAGGACATCCGGACCGGCAAACATCTTCATCCAAGCCGCATCTTCTATGTTGTTCCATCCGATGACGAGCGGCTGATCTTCAAGACCTCCGGCGCGGATCCATCCTCTTCGTTCGATGTCCAACTGAAGAATGAAGGTTCCTTTAAGGGACGTCATCCAAGATGGCGTCCCTCGAATTCCGATTGGCTGATAGGATTCTATCAGCCAATTGGAATTAAGGTAGGAAAATTCTGATTGGCTGATGGAATCAGCCAATCAGATTCAAGTTCAATCCGATTGGCTGATTGGATCAGCCAATCAGATTGAGCTCGCATTCTATTGGCTGATCGGAACAGCCAATAGAATGCGAGCTCAATCTGATTGACTGATTGGATCAGCCAGTCGGATTGAACTTGAATCTGATTGCCTTTTTCCATCAGCCAATCAGAATTTTCCTACCTTAATTCCGATTGGCTGATAGAATCCTATCAGCCAATCGGAATTCGAGGGACGCCATCTTGGATGACGTCCCTTAAAGGAACCGTCATTCGTCGGGAAGTCGTCGGTGAAGATGGATGGATCCGCGCTGGAGGTCTTGAAGATCAGCCGCTCGTCATCGGATGGAACAACATAGAAGATGCGGCTTGGATGAAGATGTTTGCCGGTCCAGATGTCCTCTTCTGCCCGTATAGGATGAAGATTTCTTCCCGAAGATGGACTTCTTCATTTGCCGCTTGGATCAAGAGGATGGACGTCACTCTTTAGCCCCCGCTTGGGCTTGGATGAAGACATTGGAGGCTCTTCTGGACCGATCGGGACCTGGTGTGGTGAAGACAAGGTAGGGAGATCTTCAGGGGCTTAGTGTTAGGTTTATTTAAGGGGGGTTTGGGTTAGATTAGGGGTATGTGGGTGGTGGGTAGTAATGTTGGGGGGGGGGTATTGTATGTGTTTTTTTTACAGGCAAAAGAGCTGAATTCTTTGGGGCATGCCCCGCAAATCGCCCTTTTCAGGGCTGGTAAGGTAAAAGAGCTTTGAACTTTTTTAATTTAGAATAGGGTAGGGCATTTTTTTATTTTGGGGGGCTTTGTTATTTTATTAGGGGGCTTAGAGTAGGTGTAATTAGTTTAAAATTGTTGTAATATTTTTCTAATGTTTGTAAATATTTTTTTATTTTTTGTAACTTAGTTCTTTTTTATTTTTTGTACTTTAGTTAGTGCATTTATTTGTATTTATTTGTAGGTATTTGTATTTAATTTATTTATTGATAGTGTAGTGTTAGGTTTAATTGTAGATAATTGTAGGTATTTTATTTAATTTATTTATTGATAGTGTAGTGTTAGGTTTAATTGTAACTTAGGTTAGGATTTATTTTACAGGTAATTTTGTAATTATTTTAACTAGGTAGCTATTAAATAGTAAATAACTATTTAATAGCTATTGTACCTGGTTAAAATAAATACAAAGTTGCCTGTAAAATAAATATTAATCCTAAAATAGCTACAATATAATTATAATTTATATTGTAGCTATATTAGGGTTTATTTTACAGGTAAGTATTTAGCTTTAAATAGGAATAATTTATTTAATAAGATTTATTTTATTTCGTTAGATTTAAATTATATTTAAGTTAGGGGGGTGTTAGTGTTAGGGTTAGACTTAGCTTTAGGGGTTAATACATTTATTATAGTAGCGGTGTGGTCCGGTCGGCAGATTAGGGGTTAATAATTGTAGGTAGGTGGAGGCGACGTTGGGGGCGGCAGATTAGGGGTTAATAAATATAATATAGGGGTCGGCTGTGTTAGGGGCAGCAGATTAGGGGTACATAGGTATAATGGAGGTTGCGGCGGTGTACGGAGCGGCAGATTAGGGGTTAAAAAAAAAATGCAGGTGTCAGCGATAGCGGGGGCGGCAGATTAGGGGTTAATAAATATTATGTAGGTGTCGGCGGTATTAGGGGCAGCAGATTAGTGGTACATAGGGATAACGTAGGTTGCGGCGATGTACGGAGCAGCAGATTAGGGGTTAATAATTGTAGGTAGGTGGAGGCGATGTTGGGGGGGCAGATTAGGGGTTAATAAATATAATATAGGGGTCGGCGATGTTAGGGGCAGCAGATTAGGGGTACATACGGATAATGTAGGTGGCGGCGGTGTGCGGTCGGCAGATTAGGGGTTAAAAATTTTTAATAGAGTGGCGGCGATGTGGGGGGGCCTCGGTTTAGGGGTACATAGGTAGTTTATGGGTGTTAGTGTACTTTAGAGCACAGTAGTTAAGAGCTTTATAAACCAGCGTTAGCCCAGAAAGCTCTTAACTACTGACTTTTTTCTGCGGCTGGAGTTTTGTCGTTAGATTTCTAACGCTCACTTCAGCCACGACTCTAAATACCGGTGTTAGAAAGATCCCATTGAAAAGATAGGATACGCAATTGACGTAAGGGGATCTGCGGTATGGAAAAGTTGCGGCTGCAAAGTGAGCGTTAGACCCTTTCCTGACTGACTCTAAATACCATTGGTAGCCCAAAACCAGCGTTAGGAGCCTCTAACGCTGGTTTTGACGGCTAACCCCAAACTCTAAATCTAGCCGTAAGCCTCTACACTGTTGACCCCTATTCCCTACCCCCTACATCGCAAACTAAACCTCTATACCTTTAACCCCTAAACTGCCCCCCTGCAGAGTAGCCCACTAACATCAAAACCCCATAACACCCTCTAAGTTACTCTACAATATAATAACCTTACCTATAATAAATACCTATCTTTAAAAAAAATAAAAACTTACCTGAAAAATAAATAAAAAACTAACCTTACCTTTAAAATAAAAAACAAAAAGAACTAACGTTTCAAAAAATAAAAAAACTAAAATTACAAATTAAAATAAAACCTAACATTACAAAAAAAATAATACCTACCGATAAAAAGATAAACAAATTACCAAAAAAAAGAGTTAAGCCTATTCTAAAACCCCAATAAAAAAAACACCCTAAAATAAAAAACTATCTATTCTAACACTATACTACAACACAGCCTTTAAGGCATTTTGTAGAGCATTGCCCTACTAAATTGAATCAGCTAATTTTGTGAAAAAAAGAAAAAAGAAATACAAGCTACTAACATTAACCTCCCCCCAAAAAAACACTAACCCCGAATATGGTACTCACCAAAAGATGAATCTGGGCGGCGGCGATCCGTCTTCATCCGTTGGTGATCTTCTTATCTTCATCCTGGCGGTGGTCAATCTTCATTCTGGTGGCACTCCATCTTCTTATCTTCATTGCAGTGGCGGTCCTCATCCATCTTCAGATCTTCAATACAGATGTCCTCTTCATGCAATCACCAGCCACACACTGGCCTAGATTTAGAGTTCGGCGGTAAAAGGGCTGTTAACGCTCCGCGGGTTTTTTTCTGGCCGCATCATAAATTTAACTCTGGTATCGAGAGTTCAAACAAATGCTGCGTTAGGCTCCAAAAAAGGAGCGTAGAGCATTTTTACCGCAAATGCAACTCTCGATACCAGAGCTGCTTACGGACGCGGCCGGCATCAAAAACGTGCTCGTGCACGATTCTCCCATAGGAAACAATGGGGCTGTTTGAGCTGAAAAAAAACCTAACACCTGCAAAAAAGCAGCGTTCAGCTCCTAACGCAGCCCCATTGTTTCCTATGGGGAAACACTTCCTACGTCTGCACCTAACACTCTAACATGTACCCCGAGTCTAAACACCCCTAACCTTACACTTATTAACCCCTAATCTGCCGCCCACGCTATCGCTGACCCCTGCATTACACTTTTAACCCCTAATCTGCCGCTCCGTAAAACGCAGCCACCTACGTTATCCCTATGTACCCCTAATCTGCTGCCCTAACATCGCCGACCCCTATGTTATATTTATTAACCCCTAATCTGCCCCCCACAACGTCGCCGACACCTACCTACACTTATTAACCCCTAATCTGCCGAGCGGACCTGAGCGCTACTATAATAAAGTTATTAACCCCTAATCCGCCTCACTAACCCTATCATAAATAGTATTAACCCCTAATCTGCCCTCCCTAACATCGCCGACACCTACCTTCAATTATTAACCCCTAAACTTCCGATCGGAGCTCACCGCTATTCTAATAAATGGATTAACCCCTAAAGCTAAGTCTAACCCTAACACTAACACCCCCCTAAGTTAAATATAATTTTTATCTAACGAAATAAATTAACTCTTATTAAATAACTTATTCCTATTTAAAGCTAAATACTTACCTGTAAAATAAACCCTAATATAGCTACAATATAAATTATAATTATATTATAGCTATTTTAGGATTAATATTTATTTTACAGGCAACTTTGTAATTATTTTAACCAGGTACAATAGCTATTAAATAGTTAAGAACTATTTAATAGTTACCCAGTTAAAATAATAACAAATTTACCTGTAAAATAAATCCTAACCTAAGTTATAATTAAACCTAACACTACCCTATCAATAAATTAAATAAACTACCTACAATTACCTACAATTAACCTTACACTACACTATCAATAAATAAATTAAACACAATTGCTACAAATAAATACAATTAAATAAACTAGCTAAAGTACAAAAAATAAAAAAGAACTAAGTTACAGAAAATAAAAAAATATTTACAAACATAAGAAAAATATTACAACAATTTTAAACTAATTACACCTACTCTAAGCCCCCTAATAAAATAACAAAGCCCCCCAAAATAAAAAATTCCCTACCCTATTCTAAATTAAAAAAGTTACAAGCTCTTTTACCTTACCAGCCCTGAACAGGGCCCTTTGCGGGGCATGCCCCAAGAATTTCAGCTCTTTTGCCTGTAAAAGAATAAATACAATACCCCCCCCCCCAACATTACAACCCACCACCCACATACCCCTAATCTAACCCAAACCCCCCTTAAATAAACCTAACACTAAGCCCCTGAAGATCTTCCTACCTTGTCTTCACCATCCAGGTATCACCGATCCGTCCTGGCTCCAAGATCTTCATCCAACCCAAGCGGGGGTTGGCGATCCATAATCCGGTGCTCCAAAGTCTTCCTCCTATCCGGCAAGAAGAGGACATCCGGACCGGCAAACATCTTCTCCAAGCGGCATCTTCGATCTTCTTCCATCCGGTGCGGAGAGGGTCCATCTTGAAGCAGGCGACGCGGATCCATCCTCTTCTTCCGATGTCTCCCGACTAATGACGGTTCCTTTAAGGGACGTCATCCAAGATGGCGTCCCTCGAATTCCGATTGGCTGATAGGATTCTATCAGCCAATCGGAATTAAGGTAGGAATTTTCTGATTGGCTGATGGAATCAGCCAATCAGAATCAAGTTCAATCCGATTGGCCGATCCCATCAGCCAATCAGATTGAGCTCGCATTCTATTGGCTGATCGGAACAGCCAATAGAATGCGAGCTCAATCTGATTGGCTGATTGGATCAGCCAATCGGATTGAACTTGATTCTGATTGGCTGATTCCATCAGCCAATCAGAAAATTCCTACCTTAATTCCGATTGGCTGATAGAATCCTATCAGCCAATCGGAATTCGAGGGACGCCATCTTGGATGACGTCCCTTAAAGGAACCGTCATTAGTCGGGAGACATCGGAAGAAGAGGATGGATCCGCGTCGCCTGCTTCAAGATGGACCCTCTCCGCACCGGATGGAAGAAGATCGAAGATGCCGCTTGGAGAAGATGTTTGCCGGTCCGGATGTCCTCTTCTTGCCGGATAGGAGGAAGACTTTGGAGCACCGGATTATGGATCGCCAACCCCCGCTTGGGTTGGATGAAGATCTTGGAGCCAGGACGGATCGGTGATACCTGGATGGTGAAGACAAGGTAGGAAGATCTTCAGGGGCTTAGTGTTAGGTTTATTTAAGGGGGGTTTGGGTTAGATTAGGGGTATGTGGGTGGTGGGTTGTAATGTTGGGGGGGGGGGTATTGTATTTATTCTTTTACAGGCAAAAGAGCTGAAATTCTTGGGGCATGCCCCGCAAAGGGCCCTGTTCAGGGCTGGTAAGGTAAAAGAGCTTGTAAGTTTTTTAATTTAGAATAGGGTAGGGAATTTTTTATTTTGGGGGGCTTTGTTATTTTATTAGGGGGCTTAGAGTAGGTGTAATTAGTTTAAAATTGTTGTAATATTTTTCTTATGTTTGTAAATATTTTTTTATTTTCTGTAACTTAGTTCTTTTTTATTTTTTGTACTTTAGCTAGTTTATTTAATTGTATTTATTTGTAGCAATTGTGTTTAATTTATTTATTGATAGTGTAGTGTTAGGTTAATTGTAGGTAATTGTAGGTAGTTTATTTAATTAATTTATTGATAGGGTAGTGTTAGGTTTAATTATAACTTAGGTTAGGATTTATTTTACAGGTAAATTTGTTATTATTTTAACTAGGTAACTATTAAATAGTTCTTAACTATTTAATAGCTATTGTACCTGGTTAAAATAATTACAAAGTTGCCTGTAAAATAAATATTAATCCTAAAATAGCTATAATATAATTATAATTTATATTGTAGCTATATTAGGATTTATTTTACAGGTAAGTATTTAGCTTTAAATAGGAATAAGTTATTTAATAAGAGTTAATTTATTTCGTTAGATAAAAATTATATTTAACTTAGGGGGGTGTTAGTGTTAGGGTTAGACTTAGCTTTAGGGGTTAATCCATTTATTAGAATAGCAGTGAGCTCCGATCGGAAGTTTAGGGGTTAATAATTGAAGGTAGGTGTCGGCGATGTTAGGGAGGGCAGATTAGGGGTTAATACTATTTATGATAGGGTTAGTGAGGCGGATTAGGGGTTAATAACTTTATTATAGTAGCGGTGCGGTCCGCTTGGCAGATTAGGGGTTAATAAGTGTAGGCAGGTGTCGGCGACGTTGAGGGGGGCAGATTAGGGGTTAATAAATATAATATAGGGGTCGGCGGTGTTAGGGGCAGCAGATTAGGGGTACATAGGGATAACGTAGGTGGCGGCGATTTGCGGTCGGAAGATTAGGGGTTAATTATTGTAAGTAGCTGGCGGCGACGTTGTGGGGGGCAGGTTAGGGGTGAATAAATATAATACAGGGGTCGGCGGGGTTAGGGGCAGCAGATTAGGGGTACATAAATATAACGTAGGTGGCGGTCGGCAGATTAGGGGTTAAAAATTTTAATCGAGTGGCGGCGGTGTGGGGGGACCTCGGTTTAGGGGTACATAGGTAGTTTATGGGTGTTAGTGTACTTTAGGGTACAGTAGTTAAGAGCTTTATAAACCGGCGTTAGCCAGAAAGCTCTTAACTCCTGCTATTTTCAGGCGGCTGGAATCTTGTCGTTAGAGCTCTAACGCTCACTGCAGAAACGACTCTAAATACCAGCGTTAGAAAGATCCCATTGAAAAGATAGGCTACGCAAATGGCGTAGGGGGATCTGCGGTATGGAAAAGTCGCGGCTGAAAAGTGAGTGTTAGACCCTTTAATGACTGACTCCAAATACCAGCGGGCGCCCAAAACCAGCGTTAGGAGCCTCTAACGCTGGTTTTGACGGCTACCGCCGAACTCTAAATCTAGGCCACTGAATTTTGAATGCGAGGTCCCCCTTTTATATAGAGGTACCCTTGCATTCCTATTTGCTGATTTTCATGTTCAAATTTAAATCAACCAATAGAATGAAAGTTTTTTCTTCTTTATTAATAAATATTTTTTTATGTGTTGTCTAAATATAATTTAAAACCTTTATTTCCATAACATTTTCATGTCTTTTGTGAACAAGCAAGTGATAATAATTTTACACCTCTATATGCCCTGAATTTGTAACCATCTATGGGCTAGATTACAAGTGGAGCTCTAATTTATTGCAGTAGCAATTAGCGCTTATAAAATTTATTTTGCAAATGTGCCCCAAGTGTCCCCAAAATACAGTGGTGTGTATTTTATTCAAAAATAAAAAATTGTAACATTTTAATTTTTTAATAAAATAACTGCACCAGGCAGTTGTAGGGTTTTAAAGCTGCCAGGTGTGGAGTGTTAGAAAACAAAATGGCACTGAAAAGTGCCTTTACATTGTGGTCTATGGGAACTGTGTGTTCCCTGTAAATATTGATGTATATGCTTATAAACATATATATATATATTTATGTGTTAATATGTGTATATACACATATCAGCACATAAATATATACTGTATGTATATAATCATATACATATATATTTACAATTTTCTGCCATCGGTGCACAACTTACCGCCTTCACTGCACTGGTTCTCATGCCGTGTCTCACGGCATGAGAACGAGGCTCCCTTTGGAGCCTATGGAAGCACTCTCTCGTGAGGGCAATGCTTCCCAGCAATGCAAACGCAAGCTCGCGTTCGCAATGCTGTCAACTTTCTATACCAGCACACACTAGGTATTACTCAGTGGAGCGCAAATATCGTTTTCACAAAAGCAATATTTTGCGTTACACTTGTAATCTAGCCCTTACTGTTTTGATCATATTTATCTTTAAATTTAACATCAGCCATTTTCTATAATTTCCTTTATGAAATAAATCCTTTAGTATGTAATCCCTTCAAAGTGCTAAGCACTCTGTAGAAAAAAACACTTCAGGGCTATCAAGACTGTTGTATCCGTGTGCAGCAGTATTTCCCACACCCAGTCGTCAGAACCCTTAACAGGCCAGATATTCATTATATGTTAACTAGAGCACAGGTGAAATAATCATCTCACCCAGCAGCTGTTTATTTCAATTGTGCTCTAGTTAACATATAATGAATAGCTGGCCTTTAGAGAGTCCTGAGGACTGCTGTATAGCGTGTGGCACTTTATGATATATGATAATAAATATAAAAATACTTGATTCTCCTTTTCTCCATGATCCAAAAATCATTAATTACTGCCATAAACACATGTGCATAATCTCCAGAAACCATACTTTTCAAGGCCAGAAAATCACTAATTCAAATTGTTATCATTCCCCTACTTAAAGGGACACTAAACCCACATTTTTTCTTTCATGATTCAGATAGAACCTGCAATTGTAAGCAACTTTCTAATTTACTCCTATTATCTATTTGTCTTTGTTCTCTTGCTATCTTTATTTAAAAAACAGGAATGGGATGCATGGGAGCCGGCCCATTTTTGGTTGAGAACCTGGGTTATTATTGCTTATCGGTGAGTAAATGTAAGCCTCCAATAAGCAAGCACTATCCATGGTGCTGAACCTAAAATGGGCTGGCTGCTAAGATTTACATTCCTGCTTTTAAAATAAAAATAGCAAGAGAACGAAGAAAAATTGATAATAGGAGTAAATTAGAAAGTTGCTTAAAATGTCATGCTCTATCTGAATCATGAAAGAAAAATAATTGAGTTCAGTGTCTCTTTAACTATTGCAAACTCATATTAAGCCCTCCCTATCATGACTCTTCATTCAACAGTGAATTTTAAATGCCTCTGATAGGCTCATCCACTCTCTTCGCATTTTAAAGGGACATTCCGGTCAAAATTTAAATGCACATAGATGAATTATATCTTTGAATAGAAACGAATTTGTAACAAACATGTATTGGCAAAAATGCTTCTACTGTTTTAGTGTTAACATTTTTCTCTGCACATGTAGCTGGAGCATAGCTAGATATTCTTAGTGCACCAGCATTTTAAATACTGTAGTTGATCAGAGCACCAGTGGGGCTTGTATCATGTCCGCAATTAAAAAATTGAGTCATTATCAGGGCCGGATTGGCCTATCAGGATACCAGGAGATTTCCCGGTGGGCTGCAGCAGCTAGGGCTAAATACGCTTTTGAAACAGCTTTAGTTTTTAATAGAAGCATTTTTGCTAATAAATGTATATTTAAAAAATGCTTCTATTCAAACTGAAATGCATCCACGTGGATTCCAATTTTGGCTGAAATGTCTTTTTAAGCAGAATAAAATTAAAAATTCTGGCACTTCCCTTCAAAGCTAATTTCTTACAGCTTCCCCTTATATGTTATCTCTAGAGCAGTGTTTCTCAACTCATGTCCCAAGGACCCTTTATAGGCCAGATATTCATTATATCTTAACTAGAGGGTGAGAGCAGGTTAGTAACTATGGTAACTGATCAGCTGGTTATTTCAGCTGTCTAGTTAAGATATAATAAATATCTGTCCGGTTAAGGGTCCTGATAACTGGAGTTGAGAAACACTGCTCTAGAGTCTACAAATTCATCCTCTACACCAATGTCACCTCTACCCAAATTTGCCTAAAAGACTATTACCAAGCTGCGCCTACTCTGTGGAGCTCACTTCCTGGCTCTCTCATACCTTTAAATGTCCCCTATAGCCCATTTATCTCAAAAAGCCTGTCACTTAGAATATTAAGGAAACCACTTGACGCCATAACAAACTTTATCTTGGCTCTTTCTCTCTAATTAACCACATGGATTGTATGTTTTCACAGGGTCCCTTATTCTTTTTGTATTAGTTGTCCTTTTTGCAAAAATTGTTTTATAATATACTGTTGTCTAACACCACTGAATATGTGGGCAACTATTTCTAAAAAAATGTAATAAAGATTATAGATATATAACACGCTCTACAAATGTATTATAGCAGTAACAACTACTCTCTTGTTATCATAATTGTAATAATGTTGCAGAAGGACTTTGCTGGGAAGGGAACTAATGGGAAGGGGTTAGAAGAGACATTAAAGGGACATTCTACTACAACATTTTTATTGTTTTAAAAGATAGATAATCCCTTTATTACCCATTCCCCAGTTTTGCATAACCAACATTGTTATATTAATATACTTTTTACCTCTGTGATTATCTTGTATCCAAGTCCCTGAAGACTGCCCCTTATTTCAGTTCTTTTGACAGACTTGCATTTGACAGACTTGCCAATTAGGGCTGACTCTAAAGTAAATCCGCGCGCGTGAGCACAATGTTATTTATATGGATCACATGAACTAGCGCATTCTAGCTGTGAAAAACTGTCAACATGCCCTGAGATAAGAGGCGGCCTCAAGGGCTTAGAAATGAGCATATGAGCCTACCTAGCTTTAGCTTTCAACAAAGCAAATTTGATGATAAACGTAAATTGTAAAGTTGTTTAAAATTGCACGCCCTATCTGAATCATAAAAGTTAAATTTTGACTAGACTGTCCCTTTAAACACAAAATACATTTTATAAGCATAGTATTTCAACAAATAAATGAAATACAGCACCCACCAGATAGTACTGAGCAAGGAGAGGGTTAACCAAACCCAGACAAATCACAATGTAAAGAAGTTCTCCAGCTAGTAGTGCAAATCGACCTTTATTATATGCTTGTTTGCCTGAAACGTTGCTGTTACTGTTGGAACCCTGTATGCACAAATAAAGGTCGATTTGCACTACTAGCTGGAGAACTTTTTTACATAAGCATAGTATTGAGGTAATTCCTCACCTTCTTCTAGTCACGGGAGCAGCCATATTAAAACCTAGCTTTCCCTATATCCCAGTGCTGACTTGTTTGCACATGTGCAGCAACTCTCCTTCAGATAACTGCTGTGTAACCCACCTTTTAATCCCATTTTATTTGATTGAGTAATTGAAGTTTTAAACTTGTGCAAAACACTTTTTTTTATTTCTTACATCCCTATTTTCTAGCTATTTCATTGGCATTCATACTTCAGTGTTTTGATATTATTTTATTGTTTACCACGGTATGTGGCTTTTTTTCCATTGCATTTAAGGTTTATGAACTTTAAAGGCTAGAATGAAAAGGTCCTTTTACTATTCTGCTTGGTTATAAGCAGTTAAGTAGGGTAATGAAAACTAAATGGCCGGCATTGGATTTAATGTCTTTATGATAGCAACTCTTCTGCCATCACACTGTATCACTGCTTGCTATTTCATCTTCATCAAAGCTCACATGAGAACAAAAAAACATCCTAAAAGCTTCAGCAAAAGACGAGAATACTATTGTAAGAGAAAGCGAAATACAAGAATTATGTATTGAAAATAAAATACATAGAAGGGTAGCACTTTACAAACCAACATGCCAAAATACATTATTTCACACTCATTTTATAAATAGGGATAATAGAGCTGAAAAGAAATGTGACCTTTAAAACTCTCCTTTAAAGGCAACATTCATTGACTATGATTTTACAGCCGACAATTATTTCATATAATTTTATATTTCTATGCTAAAGGGCTTTGGGTAGTGTGCATATTACAACTTGAAAGTAAAATCTTTGTGCGTGAGCGAAATCCAATCATGATAATGCATTCTCCCCATAGCCTATAATGGAACCGTGAAGTCAAAGTTAAACCAAAGACCTATACTCGTGCACTAGCCCGCTACAACCTCCCCATCTCAAACCCCCGCTGCATAACCCCTAATGCCTGATGAAACCGTGTTTGGACGCGCTAAGAAACGCGTTGCACAGCCTTGAGCGGTTGAGCTAGCAGGCCTCTCTCTATGTTTGGTTCATTTATTCTTATACCATATATTGGTTTTAATAAATTCATTTTATTTTACTTTGAACTGGTGCACCATTTCTGAGTTCCACAGCCAACCTGCATTCCGGACCAAGGGTTGGGACTACAGTGTTTCCAGTATCCTGGAGTTCAGCTAGCTGGATTGCTGTAAATTTCCAGCCTGCTCCATATAGCACTCTGTACCCTGTATCAGAGCTCCCCTATTTTCAATATTGTGAATTTGTGACTAGACTGATACACACAGGCACCTCTCTTGTTTGTCTGATTTTTATAGATAACCCCTTACCTGCCACTACTGCCATTGCAATAAACTCCCTATTCTATTAACCAATAAAACAACCACAACACCATCACAAAATCTCGCTACACTATGTAACCCCTAACCTGCCACAACCACCTTCGCAATAAACTCCCTACCCTATTAACCTCTAAACAACCACAACCTCATCACAAAATCCTCACTATACTATGTAACTTCCAACCCTCCACAACCCCATTGCAATAAAACCCTTACTCTAGTAACCCCTAAACTGCCACAACTCCCATCACAACCACCAGCTACATTACAAAACCCCTAACTTGCCTCAACCCCATCTCAATAAACCCCATACTCTATTAACCCATAAACCCCCACATCCTCCATCCCAATAACCTCCCTATTAACTTACTCTATTAACCCCTAAAATGCGACAACCCCATCGCAATAAAAAACAGTACTCTATTAACTATTAAACCGCCACAACCCCACATTGCAAAGAAACACCCTACTCTAGAACTCCCTTGTAGCTAACTTCTCAAGACCCTTATCCTAAGACACCTAAGTTACAAAAATAAAAAAACACTTCCAGTTTAAAAGAAAAGAACACAAAAATAAAAAAGCTCTATACTAAAACTAAAGTATCCTAAAAAATAAAAATCCCCCTTAAAAAAAGTATTCTAAAACTAAAGTAGCCCCCCAAAAAACAACCCTATCGTAAAAAAAACAACCTATGCTAAAAAAACACCAACTAAAGCTTGAACCCCAAGATTTCACTTACCACTGTGAGTCATGCTCCTTAGGGGTGGCAGCCGCTTGTCCACAGCGGGAGAGGGCCCATGGTGGCAGTGTTCCCCTTCTCTGGCAGCGGTTGTCTACTTCTCCATGGCGGTGGTCCTCTTCTTCTGCGGCGGTCCTCTTCTTCTGGGGCAGTGCTCTTCTCCTTCAGTTCTCTGGGGCAGTCCTCTTCGGCATCTTCTTCTTTTCTTCCATCCAATCCTTCTTCATGCTTTCCCTGCAGGACACTGAAGTGTGGATGCAGCTTTCTCCCTTTTATAGGGGGTGTCCCAGCATTTATATTGGCTGATTTTCTAATAAAAATCAGCCAATAGACAAAGCTGTATTTCTATTGGCTGCTTTGAATGTATATCTATTTAAAAATACAACGAAAATGTTCTTTTAAGTCAAGAACATTGGAAATATAAATATTTACAGTAAAAGCTCTAGTTTAACTTAAATTAATCCCATTTAAAAAGGTGACCCATTTAACACAAGCAATCATATCCCTGAATTCTGTTTCTTGCCAGAAATAGATCCAAACCATTTTTAAATATATCTAAGTTATTGGCATTCACTACCTCATCTGGTAGTGAGTTCCACAATAGTATTGCTCTTTGTAGGAGATCTAACTTCATCCCTGTGGCGGCAACAATGTCAGATTGGTCCTCTTAAGACATTTAACACGGAGGTCGTCTTCATGCGGTCTCAAGCCGCACACTAAATAGTGAATGCTAGGTACCCCTTTTATATAGGGGCATCCTGGCATTCCTATTGGCTGATTTGAATCTTCAAGTTCAAATCAGCCAATAGAATGAAAGCTTTTTCCTTTCATTCTTTTGACTGATTTGAATTTGAAGATTCAAATCAGCCAATATGAAAGCAAAGGTACCCCTATATAAAAGGGGTACCTTGCATTCACTATTCAGTGTGCAGCAGGAGACTATATGGAGAGGGCCTCCATGTTAAAGGTCTGAAGAGGACTACCAACATCACCGCCGACATCGCCACATCCTCCGGGATGAATTTAAAAGATGAACATCCGCTGGGATGAAGATTGATAAAGATTAAGGGCAATGCCCATCCAAATGCCCTTTCGAGGAAATAGGTCATTTAAGTCTTTTTTTAGCTGGTTTTTTATTTTGGGGTGGTGGGGGGGGGGTTGTAATGTTAGAATGGATAGTGTTTTTTTAAGCAAAAGAGCTGATCACTTTAGGGCAATGCCCTACAAATGGGATATTTTTAGTTTATTTTTAGATTAGTTTTTTTTTTTTCGTGGCTGTTTTTTTTAAGGGTCATAAGAATAGAATTAGATTTTTTTTATTTTTTGTTCATTTCTTTTTTATTTTCTGTAATGTTAGTTTTTTTGTAATCTTAGTTTTTTTATTTTTCAGTAATGGTAGGGCTTTTTTGTGCAATGCTAGTTTTTTTTCTGTAATGGTAGGTTTTTTATTGTTGTGAAATGGTAGGTTTTTTTGTGTAATGGTAGATTGTTTTTTTAAAGGTAAGATTAGGTTTTTATTTAATTTTACAGGTAAGTTTTTTTTTTAAGGTAGTTAGGATTTTTTGTTAGGTTAGTTTAGAACTTTGTATTGTGGGGGTGGTGGCAGTTTAGTGGTTAATAGTTTATTTAGGTATGTTGTGATGTGGGGGGGTGGCAGTTTATGGGTTAATAGTATTATTTAGTTTTTGTGATGTGGGGTATGGCGGTTTAGGGTTTAATAGTTTAATTTAGATTTTGCAATGTAGGGGGTGGCATTAATAGGCTAGGGGCTTATGGTAGGTTGTTTTTTCTACTTTTTTGCCTCCATTGATTTCTATTGGGAAATACATACATGCACATGCGAAAACTTAGTTTAGGATTTTTTTTTCCAACTTATAATACCAGGAGAACCCAACAAACGCAAAAAGCCTAACGCTAGCGATGTTTTTGCTAACACAAAAAACTATTTACTGCAGGACTTGTAATCTAGCCCTCTGACGGCATAAGAACGATGCTCACAATGCTTCCTAGCAATGCTCCACTTGTACGTCTAGCCCTTAGTGTAGATTACTGCAATTGCTGTAATTTGGCTTTGCATTCGTTCACTGATTTATTTAATTAAGTGTTGATAAAATTAAAATGTATTTGTTGTATGACACAAATTGCTCGACAAGAGAAAACAAGCTTTAGTAACATATCTTACTGTCTTACATAAAGACAAACAATTTAGAGGACCAAAATCAGCATGGTTTTACTTCAGGGAGATCATGTCAGACTAATCTAATTGACTTCTTTGATTATGTAACAAAAGTATTAGACAAGGGTGGAGCAGTTGATGTAGCATATCTAGATTTCAGCAAAGCATTTGACACCGTCCCACACAATAAACTTATTCACAAACTATATCTCCTTGGTCTAGATTCAAAAATTGTGAACTGGGTGGAATGCTGGCTTAAGGACAGAAAACAAAGTGTCTTAGTAAATGGAGTTCATTCAGCAGAGGGGGCTGTTACTAGTGGTGTCCCTCAGGAGTCAGTTCTGGGGCCTGTTTTGTTTAACATATTTATCTGCGATATCAGCAAAGGGCTACAGGGGAAAGTATGTCTCTTTGCAGATGATACAAAAATTTGCAACAGAGTGGATGTTCCAGGGGGGGTAGACAAAATGAGAAGTGATATACAACAATTGGAGGATTGGACAAACGACTGGGATCTAAAGTTTAACACAGCAAAGTGTAAAATAATGCATTTAGGGAAGAAAAATCCAAATGTTAATTACAGACTCAATGACACTTTACTGACTGTTACAGACGAGGAACAGGACTTGGGAATTATTATTTCAGATGATTTAAAACTTAGTAAACAATGTAGTAATGCAGCGAGTAAGGCTAGCAGAATGCTTGGATGTATTGGTAGAGGTATTTGCAGCAGAAATAGTAAGGTTCTTATGCCACTTTATAGATCATTAGTTAGGCCTCATCTTGAGTATTGTGTGCAGTTCTGGAGGCCATATCTTCAGAAGGATATTAACAAACTTGAATCTGTGCAAAGGAGGGCTACCAAAATGGTACATGGTTTAAAAAATAAAACTTACCAGGATAGGCTCAATGACCTAAATATGTATAGCTTAGAGGAGAGAAGGGAAAGAGGTGATATGATAGCAACTTTCAAGTACATTAAAGGGTTTAGTAAAACTGAGGCTGTGGGTATTTTACATAAAATGGAAAATTCAAGAACAAGGGGTCATGAGCTCAAGCTAAAGGGTAGTAGATTCAGGAGTAATTTGAGGAAGCACTTCTTTACAGAAAGAGTGATTGATTTATGGAATAAACTTCCTCAAGAGGTAGTAGCAACAAACACTGTGGGGGACTTTAAAAATGTTTGGGACAAGCATAGGGCTATCCTACGAACTAGATAAGTTTATACTGTTAGGTAAGGTCGGGCAGACTTGCTGGGCCTATGGCTCTTATCTGCCGTCAATATCTATGTTTCTATGTTTCTATATAAAATAAAGGTTAAATATGAGCGCAGGGTGATACACCAAACTCCAGAAAAGACCTAAAGGTCCCTAATATAGGCCAGAAAATAGTACTATGAAATTACAGAAAACAGGAGCGCTAAAAAGCTAAAGGTGACGTAACTCTAAACGTGAATATAATAAAACCAGGTATATCCTGCAAATAAAGTGCTATCAAAAACAAAATCTAAATGAATTCAAAGTGCTATTCATTTGTCATGATCGCTTCCGTTCATCGCCGTGTCGCCGCGGCTCCCGGAACTTCTCTGTGTCTCTGACGTCATGTTGCTTAGCAACATGACGCTTTCTCTCACACCCCTCTGATGACGGTTACGCTCCTGCCCTTTAAATCTCGGCGGGAGATCTGAATCTGGGCCCGTTTGTTTGTTTCCCTGGATTGTGAGTACCATATCAGTTTTGTTCTTCTGTGTACCGACTTCTGCCTGCCTGACCAAGCCTCTTGCCTAATCCCTACTTGCTGATATTTGGACATTGACTTCTGCCTGCCTGACCTTGCCTGTAGCTTTTACCCTTTTGCTGATACTTGGATGCCGACTTCTGCTTGCCTGACCTTGTCTTTTGCCTACACCTTTTGCTGATATTTGGATGCCGACTTCTGCCTGCCTGACCTTGCTTTTGCCTTTACCTTTAAAACTATTCTTTGATAAACAAGACCTGCTTAAAGGGACATTTTACTTTTACAAGCTACAAAAGAGAACTTTGCCTTTCTGTTTGTTATACACCTGCTTAAAAGGGACATTTACTTTTACAAGCTGCAAAAGAGAACTTTGCCTTTCTGTTTGTTATACACCTGCTTAAAAGGGACATTTACTTTTACAAGCTGCAAAAGAGAACTTTGCCTTTCTGTTTGTTATACACCTGCTTAAAAGGGACATTTACTTTTACAAACTGCAAAAGAGAACTTTGCCTTTCTGTTTGTTATAAACCTGCTTAAAGGGACATTATACTTTTACAAGCTGCAAAAGAGAACTTTTCCTTTGTTTTACAAGCCTGCTAAAGAGGACCTTTTTCAGAAGCTTCAAGTAAGAGCATTTCCTTTTTGTTCTTTGTACTACTTAAAGGGACGTTTTATCCTTTGTGGCTTTCCTGCATTCTTGAACAATATTCATTTTTGTTATCTTCTAATCTGCTTCCTGAGTGGGTCACGTCCTGGATATTTCTCAGTGTGCTAGCGTGTGCTTTCAATTCACGCTAGCAGTTGGGTTACATCCCGGATTGATTCCAGAGCGGCTGACATTACAAACGGGCCATAAAAATGGACCCCACTGAATTATCTATGGCCGTGGCTCACCAGGGACAGCTCTTGGGTTCTCATGCCACTCACTTGCAGTCTCTGGACACTAAACTTGATCAAATTACTGCTCTATTACAAAATTTGGTTGCTACCGCACCTCCCAATCCTAATCCCAATCCAAATCCAATTGAGGCATTACCTCCTCCGATTCCTAACAATCAGTCTCAGGTACAACTAAGTCCCAGGATTCCTCTTCCGGATAAATATGATGGGAATCCTGAAGAATGTAGAGGCTTTTTGAATCAATGCCGTCTTCATTTCCGAAATAGCCCTACTCTCTTTGCTACTGCCTCTTCTAGAATCACGTTTCTTATTTCCTTAATGAAAGGAAAAGCCTTGGCTTGGGTGTCACCTTTGCTAGAAAAGAATGATCCTATACTGTTGGATGTTGATACATTTCTATCTACATTCTCAAACGTATTCGATAAACCTGGAAGGTCATCCGCTGCTGAAGCTACTCTCCTGGATTTACGTCAAGGAAATCAACCAGTCTCTCAATATGCAATTGAGTTCCGCACCCTTGCCTCTGAAACCACTTGGAATCAGGGAGCACTCAGAGCCGCTTTCCGTAAAGGACTTTCTGAGCGTCTCAAGGATGAATTGGTGTATCGTGAACTTCCAGAGTCCTTAGAAGCCTTAATAAATCTCTGTATCAGTCTCGACGCCAGGTTTCGTGAACGCCAACAAGAAAAGGATAGAACACAGAGGACTTCCACTCGAACTCCTTTTCGTTTAGCTCCTCGTTTTTCTAATCCAGTCACTCCAGCCTCTCCTACTACTGATCAGGCTGAACCCATGGAAGTAGGAAGTATAAAATTAACTGAGACTGAACGCTTGAGAAGACGGACTCTTGGCTTATGTCTGTACTGTGGCCTTAAAGGACATTTATTAAGGGATTGTCCTACTAGGCCAGTAAAAGCCAGGGCTTAACTCTAGTCCAGGGAACTGAGTTAAGCCAAAATAGTGGTCATTCCCTATACAAGAAACTCTTTGTTCCAGTAACTCTTCTAATTGGACATAAGAAGATCTATACCCAAGCTCTAATTGATTCTGGTGCTGGAGGTGTGTTCATTGACTCTACATTTGTTTCTACTCATTCTATACCCTTACTAAAGAAGGAGTATTCCATTTCAGTCTCTACGGTCAGTGGAGATCCTTTGGGTTCTGGATACATTCAGTTTTCTACTCAACCCTTAATCCTCACCGTAGGAATACTTCATTCTGAGACAATTTGTTTCGATGTCATTCCCACTCCGCAATTTCCCATTATCTTGGGATTACCCTGGCTCCAGATTCACAATCCCATTTTTTCTTGGACTTTCGGTGAACTCACTTCCTGGGGATCTACATGCCAGACTAAATGTCTTCAAAAGATTACTAAGTTACCACTCACTATTGCTCTCACAGTTGAAACTCCAGAATCCTTACCTATGCATTACCATGACTTTGTGGATGTCTTCTCCAAAAAAGAAGCTGAACGTCTTCCTCCTCATCGCCCTTTTGATTGTCCCATTGACCTCCTTCCTGGGGCTGCCTATCCTCGAGGCAAGACATATCCACTTTCTAAACCAGAAAACATGGCTCTGGAAGAATATATAAAAGACAATCTGGCTAGAGGATTTATTCGACCCTCCTCTTCCCCTGTAGGGGCTGGTTTCTTTTTTTGTGGGAAAAAAGGATGGCGGATTAAGACCCTGTATTGATTATCGTGGATTGAATCAGATTACCATCAAGAACAGTTATCCTCTGCCCCTTATTCCTGAACTTTTTACTTATCTTCAGGGAGCCACCATTTTCACCAAACTCGACCTACGTGGTGCATACAACTTGATCCGTATACGCAAAGGAGATGAGTGGAAGACTGCCTTTAACACTCGATTTGGGCATTATGAATATTTGGTCATGCCCTTTGGGCTATGCAATGCTCCGGCGGTTTTCCAGCATTTTGTAAATGAGATCTTTCGTGATTTTTTGAATATTTTTGTTATCATATACCTGGACGACATCTTAATTTTTTCTCAGAACCACCAAGATCATGTGCACCACGTCAAGAAAGTACTTCAACGTCTAAGAGAATTCCATCTGTTTGCTAAACTGGAGAAATGTTCTTTCCATCAAAAATCCATACCCTTTCTGGGTTATGTAATATCGGCAGCTGGATTCGAAATGGACCCTACTAAACTTTCTGCCATTTTGGATTGGCCTAGACCTGATTCTTTGAAGGCTTTACAACGTTTCCTAGGCTTCGCCAATTATTACAGAAAGTTCATCAAGAATTTTGCTACTATTACTTCTCCTCTTACTTCTCTCACAAGAAAAGGACAAAACTGTAAAGTATGGCCGTCTGAGGCTATAGAAGCTTTTGAATCTCTCAAAGAAGCTTTTTCCTCAGCTCCTATCCTTCGTCATCCAAATCCTGAGTTTCAATTTATTCTGGAGGTGGATGCTTCCTCTGTTGCTGCTGGAGCTGTTCTGTCTCAACGAATACCAGAGACTGGAAGGATTCATCCTGTTGCTTTTTTCTCTAAAAAATTCACTCCTTCCGAATTTAACTATGACGTAGGGAATAAAGAGTTGCTTGCCATCAAGATGGCATTGGATGAATGGAGACATTGGCTGGAGGGTACTTCTTTGCCATTTACTATACTTACTGATCATAAGAACCTTCTGTATCTCCAAACAGCCAAACGACTAAATTCCAGGCAAGCACGCTGGTCATTATTCTTCTCTCGGTTTCACTATAATTTGTCTTACATACCTGGTTCAAAAAATATTAAAGCAGACGCACTTTCCAGACAATTTCAAGATACCCCAGTTCCTGAGTCTGGTACCATTCTCCAACCTCATGAAGTCATTGCCCAGTTAACAACTTCTTGGTTACAAGAATTACAGTCCGCTCAAGAGCATCTTCCTTTGTCCTGTAAACCTCCCGATGGTTTACTCTTTGTTCCTGAACGCCTTCGTTCCAAGATTTTATTTTGGGCTCATGATAGTCCCCTTTCTGGACATCCTGGCATCAGTATTACCACTCGAAACCTCAAACAACATGTCTGGTGGCCTACACTCTCTCAAGATGTGAAGGATTACGTCTCAGTATGCACACAATGTGCCATGAACAAAACTCCACGCCAACTTCCTTCAGGATTACTCCAACCATTGCCTATACCTCACCAGCCTTGGACTCATGTATCCATGGACTTTATTACCGATCTTCCTTTGTCCACTGGGAACAATACTATCTGGGTGGTGGTCGACAGGTTCACTAAGACTGCTCATTTTGTACCCTTGCCAGGATTACCATCTGCCAAAAGACTCTCTGAACTTTTTATTCTTCATATTGTAAGAATCCATGGATTTCCTCTAGATATTGTTTCAGATAGAGGGGTACAATTCGTTTCTCGATTTTGGAGGTCACTTTGTAAACATTTTGGTACTACTATATCTCTCTCTACCTCTCACCACCCACAATCGAATGGTCAGACTGAAAGAGTAAACCAGTGTCTTGAAACATATCTTAGACATTATGTGGATCATTATCATTCTAACTGGACTTCTTACCTTCCTTTGGCTGAATTGGCCCATAATGCCCGGTACAATTCCTCCCTTCAGACTTCTCCTTTTCATGCAGCTTACGGATATCAGCCTAGGACATTCCCTTTGCATACTTCCTCCACAGTGAATCCTGCTTCTGATCTTACAGCCCGAAGATTAACTCGACATTGGCAGAAGATACATCGTATTCTTTCTGTCACTTCTAGACGTTACAAGTTCTTTTCGGATCTTCGACGGAAGAAGGCTCCCAAATATCGCCCTGGTGATAAAGTTTGGATTTCCTCTCGATTTCTTCGCTTGAAACAACCTTCTAACAAATTGGGACCACGATATGTGGGTCCTTTCCGAATACTGGGTCAGGTATGTTCCACTGCTTATCGGGTAGCTTTACCCAAGTCTCTCAAAGTCCATCCGGTATTCCATGTTTCTCTTTTAAAACCTGTGATGAGTAACAGGTATTCTAAGCCTTTTTCTAAACCTCCACCGTTATTGGTGCATGGACATCCTGAGTTTGAGATCAGCCATATTCTAGATTCCAAATTGCGGGGCAAGAAATTGTATTATCTCATTCATTGGAAGGGTTATCCAGTCACGGAACGTTCTTGGGAACCTGCTCATCAAGTAAATGCTCCTATATTGGTCAAGACCTTCCACAAGACTCATCCTGATAGACCTGGTCCTGTCCCCCGGAGGGGTCCTTGAGGAGGGGGTGCTGTCATGATCGCTTCCGTTCATCGCCGTGTCGCCGCGGCTCCCGGAACTTCTCTGTGTCTCTGACGTCATGTTGCTTAGCAACATGACGCTTTCTCTCACACCCCTCTGATGACGGTTACGCTCCTGCCCTTTAAATCTCGGCGGGAGATCTGAATCTGGGCCCGTTTGTTTGTTTCCCTGGATTGTGAGTACCATATCAGTTTTGTTCTTCTGTGTACCGACTTCTGCCTGCCTGACCAAGCCTCTTGCCTAATCCCTACTTGCTGATATTTGGACATTGACTTCTGCCTGCCTGACCTTGCCTGTAGCTTTTACCCTTTTGCTGATACTTGGATGCCGACTTCTGCTTGCCTGACCTTGTCTTTTGCCTACACCTTTTGCTGATATTTGGATGCCGACTTCTGCCTGCCTGACCTTGCTTTTGCCTTTACCTTTAAAACTATTCTTTGATAAACAAGACCTGCTTAAAGGGACATTTTACTTTTACAAGCTACAAAAGAGAACTTTGCCTTTCTGTTTGTTATACACCTGCTTAAAAGGGACATTTACTTTTACAAGCTGCAAAAGAGAACTTTGCCTTTCTGTTTGTTATACACCTGCTTAAAAGGGACATTTACTTTTACAAGCTGCAAAAGAGAACTTTGCCTTTCTGTTTGTTATACACCTGCTTAAAAGGGACATTTACTTTTACAAACTGCAAAAGAGAACTTTGCCTTTCTGTTTGTTATAAACCTGCTTAAAGGGACATTATACTTTTACAAGCTGCAAAAGAGAACTTTTCCTTTGTTTTACAAGCCTGCTAAAGAGGACCTTTTTCAGAAGCTTCAAGTAAGAGCATTTCCTTTTTGTTCTTTGTACTACTTAAAGGGACGTTTTATCCTTTGTGGCTTTCCTGCATTCTTGAACAATATTCATTTTTGTTATCTTCTAATCTGCTTCCTGAGTGGGTCACGTCCTGGATATTTCTCAGTGTTCTAGCGTGTGCTTTCAATTCACGCTAGCAGTTGGGTTACATCCCGGATTGATTCCAGAGCGGCTGACATCATTAATGGTGTGTATACACAGTAGAAAACGAAATACTTAATATTTCAAGTTACAAAGGGTATCCCTTTAAACAGTACACTAGTGTTCTTAATATGTATAAGATACTGAGGTTGAAAAAAGAGACCAAATCTTACATTTAAAAAAGGACTATGCCAATTTAATATATTTCATAAAGCATAAAAGAATGATATTAGACAATTCTCTTAAAAATTGTATAAATGCATAAAACTAACGGACGTCTCCGTTAAAAATAAAAATAAAAATAAAACTCAGGTTGCCACCACATAAAAATATATATAGAGGAAGATCCGTTATTGTGGGCCAATGGAACTAAGATAGTTCAAGTTGGAAAGATATCAGGAGTGAATTCCAAAGTTCATACTCTAAGTTAGTGATCAACCGCAGGCTTACCCCCACACTGTGTGTGCTGAAGTCTCTGTGTTCAAAGTTACCGCCGTAGCGGGGTGATGTCACCTTTATGGGCGCTGTCCTGGATCGGCCTCCTGATTGGTCCTTTATCAGAGCGGCTTTAGAAGGTAACTGAAATTTCCGCTACCAAGGTATCTGCTCTTAAGTGTATAACAACATGCAAGATACCTTTGAAGGAGTAATGTGTGAAAGAATTAGCTTTGTCCAATCCTCAAACTGAGGAGCTCTGATATTTCTCTGCGGAAAAGTTCCGTGCAGTAGTACCCTTGTCGGATTCTGACGACCTTGCTTGCCAATAATGTCAGTCTCTGCCGGTCCAGCTGACAATTGCAGATTCTTTGTTATATCAAGGGTAACGACTTCCAACAGCAATGCACACTCATAAGTGTAGCTCCAGCTTAGAATGTGAATAAATAACTATAGTTGTGACTTTATCAACGCGTTTCTCCCTATACAGGGCTTTTTCAAGATGCATTTTGAAAAAGCCCTGTATAGGGAGAAAGGCGTTGATGAAGTCACAACTATAGTTATTTATTCACATTCTAAGCTGGAGCTACACTTGTGAGTGTGCATTGCTGTTGGAAGTCGTTACCCTTGATATAACAAAGAATCTGCAATTGTCAGCTGGACCGGCAGAGACTGACATTATTGGCAAGCAAGGTCGACAGAATCCGACATGGGTACTACTGCACGGAACTTTTCCGCAGAGAAATATCAGAGCTCCTCAGTTTGAGGATTGGACAAAGCTAATTCTTTCACACATTACTCCTTCAAAGGTATCTTGCGTGTTGTTATACACTTAAGAGCAGATACCTTGGTAGTGGAAATTTCAGTTACCTTCTAAAGCCGCTCCGATAAAGGACCAATCAGGAAGCCGATCCAGGACAGCGCCCATAAAGTTGACGTCACCCCGCTACGGCGGTAACTTTGAACACAGAGACTTCAGCACACACAGTGTGGGGGTAAGCCTGCGGTTGATCGCTAACTTAGAGTATGAACTTTGGAATTCACTCCTGATATCTTTCCAACTTGAACTATATTAGTTCCATTGGCCCACAATAACGGATCTTCCTCTATATATATTTTTATGTGGTGGCAACCTGAGTTCTATTTTTATTTTTATTTTTAACGGAGACGTCCGTTAGTTTTATGCATTTATACAATTTTTAAGAGAATTGTCTAATATCATTCTTTTATGCTTTATGAAGTATATTAAATTGGCATAGTCCTTTTTTAAATGTAAGATTTGGTCTCTTTTTTCAACCTCAGTATCTTATACATATTAAGAACACTAGTGTACTGTTTAAAGGGATACCCTTTGTAACTTGAAATATTAAGTATTTCGTTTTCTACTGTGTATACACACCATTAATGAATAGCACTTTGAATTCATTTAGATTTTGTTTTTGATAGCACTTTATTTGCAGGATATACCTGGGGCGCGATCCGATATAGATAGCAGTTTGCGGCGCAAGCGAGGGAACCGGCGTCGCCCGCAATTTCAGCTCGCAACTCGAGCTATCCCATATAAGTCGCCGTCACTTGCTAACGTGCCGTAAGTCTGACAAACCAGCGATGTCCAGAAATCTGCGCAAGTACAAATTTCTGGCGTTGCCAGTGACTTGCGGCACGTTAGAAACTGCCGGCGCCTATAAAACCTGACTAAAGTCTAAAACACCCGCACTGTCTAACACGCCTCCCTAACATAGCCCGACAAGTCTAACACGCCTCCCTAACATAGCCCGACACGTCTAACCCTCTATCCTCTATCCCCCCTCACTATCCTAACAATAAAAAAGCTATTAACCCCTAAACCGCCGCTCCCGTACCCCGCCGCAACCTAATAAAGTTATTAACCCCTAAACCGCCGCTCCCGTACCCCGCCGCAACCTAATAAAGTTATTAACCCCTAAACCGCCGCTCCCGTACCCCGCCGCCAGCTATATTATATCTATAACCCCCTAAAGTGAGCCCCTAACACCGCCGCCATCTATATTAAAATTATTAACCCCTAATGTAAGCCCCTAACACCGCCGCCATCTCTATTAAAATGATTAACCCCTAATTTAATCTACCTACCCCGCCGCCAGCTATATTATCTATATTAACCCTAAGTATATTATAGTTAATATAGGTATTACATTATATATATTAACTATATTAACCCTAATTATATTACGGTTAATATAGTTAATATAGTTACTATAGTATTTATATTAACTATATTAACTCTATCTAACCCTAACACCCCTAACTAAATTTATATTAAATTAATCTAATTAATTTATAAACTAAAATATTCCTATTTAAATCTAAATACTTACCTATAAAATAAACCCTAAGATAGCTACAATATAATTAATAATTACATTGTAGCTATGTTAGGGTTAATATTTATTTTACAGGTAAATTGTTAATTATTTTAAGTAGGTATAATAGCTATTAAATAGTTATTAACTATTTAATATCTACCTAGTTAAAATAATTACCCAATTACCTGTAAAATAAATCCTAACCTAAGTTACAAATACACCTACACTATCAATAAATTAAATAAACTACAAACATCTATCTAAAAATACAATTAAATTAACTAAACTAAATTACAAAAAAAAACAAACACTAAATTACAAAAAATAAAAAAAATTACAAGTTTTTTAAGCTAATTACACCTATTCTAAGCCCCCTAATAAAATAATAAACCCCCAAAATAAAAAAAATTCCCTGCCCTATTCTAAATTAAACAAATTTCAAAGCTCTTTACCTTACCAGCCCTTAAAAGGGCCTTTTGTGGGGCATGCCCCAAAGAATTCAGCTCTTTTGCATACAAATACAATACCCCCCCCCATTACAACCCACCACCCACATACCCCTATTCTAAAACCACCCAAACCCCCCTTAAAAAAGCCTAACACTACCCCCCCTGAAGATCTCCCTACCTTGTCTTCACCACACCGGGCCGAACTCCTGATCCGATCCGGGCGATGTCTTCCTCCAAGCGGCAAAGAAGAATTCTTCCTCCGGCGACGTCTTCCTCCAAGCGGCAGCAAAGTCTTCATTCTTCCGGCGGCATCTTCAATCTTCTTTCTTCGCTCCGCCGCCGCGGAGCATCCATCCCGGACGACTACTGAACTTGGAATGAGGTACCTTTAAATGACGTCATCCAAGATGGCGTCCGCCGAATTCCGATTGGCTGATAGGATTCTATCAGCCAATCGGAATTAAGTTAGAAAAATCTGATTGGCTGATTGAATCAGCCAATCAGATTCAAGTTCAATCCGATTGGCTGATCCAATCAGCCAATCAGATTGAGCTCGCATTCTATTGGCTGATCGGAACAGCCAATAGAATGCGAGCTCAATCTGATTGGCTGATTGGATCAGCCAATCAGATTGAACTTGAATCTGATTGGCTGATTCAATCAGCCAATCAGATTTTTCTAACTTAATTCCGATTGGCTGATAGAATCCTATCAGCCAATCGGAATTCGGCGGACGCCATCTTGGATGACGTCATTTAAAGGTACCTCATTCCAAGTTCAGTAGTCGTCCGGGATGGATGCTCCGCGGCGGCGGAGCGAAGAAAGAAGATTGAAGATGCCGCCGGAAGAATGAAGACTTTGCTGCCGCTTGGAGGAAGACGTCGCCGGAGGAAGAATTCTTCTTTGCCGCTTGGAGGAAGACATCGCCGGAGGAAGAATTCTTCTTTGCCGCTTGGAGGAAGACATCGCCCGGATCGGATCAGGAGTTCGGCCCGGTGTGGAGAAGACAAGGTAGGGAGATCTTCAGGGGGGGGTAGTGTTAGGCCTTTTTAAGGGGGGTTTGGGTGGTTTTAGAATAGGGGTATGTGGGTGGTGGGTTGTAATGGGGGGGGTATTGTATTTGTATGCAAAAGAGCTGAATTCTTTGGGGCATGCCCCACAAAAGGCCCTTTTAAAGGCTGGTAAGGTAAAGAGCTTTGAAATTTGTTTAATTTAGAATAGGGCAGGGAATTTTTTTTATTTTGGGGGTTTATTATTTTATTAGGGGGCTTAGAATAGGTGTAATTAGCTTAAAAATCTTGTAATCTTTTTTTATTTTTTGTAATTTAGTGTTTGTTTTTTTTTGTAATTTAGTTTAGTTAATTTAATTGTATTTTTAGATAGATGTTTGTAGTTTATTTAATTTATTGATAGTGTAGGTGTATTTGTAACTTAGGTTAGGATTTATTTTACAGGTAATTGGGTAATTATTTTAACTAGGTAGATATTAAATAGTTAATAACTATTTAATAGCTATTATACCTAGTTAAAATAATTAACAATTTACCTGTAAAATAAATATTAACCCTAACATAGCTACAATGTAATTATTAATTATATTGTAGCTATCTTAGGGTTTATTTTATAGGTAAGTATTTAGATTTAAATAGGAATATTTTAGTTTATAAATGAATTAGATTAATTTAATATAAATTTAGTTAGGGGTGTTAGGGTTAGATAGAGTTAATATAGTTAATATAAATACTATAGTAACTATATTAACTATATTAACCCTAATATAATTAGGGTTAATATAGTTAATATACATAATGTAATACCTATATTAACTATAATATACTTAGGGTTAATATAGATAACATAGCTGGCGGCGGGGTAGGTAGATTAAATAAGGGGTTAATCATTTTAATAGAGATGGCGGCGGTGTAAGGGGCTTACATTAGGGGTTAATAATATTAATATAGCTGGCGGCGGTATAGGGGGATTAGATTAGGGGTTAATAATTTTTATATAGGTGGCGGCGGTGTAAGGGGTCAGATTAGGGGATAGATAAGGTAGATGACAGCGGTGTAAGGGGTTCTAATTAGGGGATAGATAAGGTAGATGGCGGCGGTTTTAGGGGCTCACAGTAGGGGGTTAGTTTATGTAGATGGCGGCGGGATCCGGGAGCGGCGGTTTAGGGGTTAATAACTTTATTAGGGATTTCGGGGGGGGGGATCGCGGTTGACAGGTAGATAGACATTGCGCATGCGTTAGGTGTTAGGTTTATTTTAGCAGATCGCGGTTGACAGGGAGATAGACATTGCGCATGCGTTAGGTGTTAGGTTTATTTTAGAAGATCGCGGTTGACAGGGAGATAGACATTGCGCATGCGTTAGGTGTTAGGTTTATTTTAGCAGCCAGTTTAGGGAGTTACGGGGCTCCAATAGTCAGCGTAAGGCTTCTTACGGCTGCTTTTTGTGGCGAGGTGAAAATGGAGTAAGTTTTCTCCATTTTCGCCACGTAAGTCCTTACGCTGCATATTGGATACCAAACTGCGCGGGTTTGGTATACCTGCCTATGGCCCAAAAAACTACGGGCGACGGCAGAAATATACGCGCGTAACTTCTAGGTTACGCCGTATATGTGATACCAAACCCGCGCAAATATTGGCGTCGCCGGCTTTTGCGGGCGACGATTTTTATCGGATGGACCCCCTGGTTTTATTATATTCACGTTTAGAGTTACGTCACCTTTAGCTTTTTAGCGCTCCTGTTTTCTGTTATTTCATAAGCTTTAGTAACATAAAGTCCTAATTTGACTACAAGTAATAATCATATGAACAACAGGTAATATATATTATAAGCAAATTGATTACAGCACCCACTACTCACAGGAGCGCGGAGAAGGCTTACCAAGCCCAAATAAATCCAAATAGAAAAAGTAGTCTCCAGCTGTGGTGAGTAAAATAACCTTTATCTTGCATACAGGGACCTGTAAAGCAACGTTTCGGGCTAACACTAAGCTTGAGAAAGGGCTTAGTGTTAGCCGGAAACGTTGCTTTACAGGTCCCTGTATGCAAAATAAAGGATATTTTACTCACCACAGCTGCAGACTACTTTTTCTATTTGAATATATATTATAAGCCACTCTGTTGGTGCTGATTGAACTTGCCAATGTGAGTGAAATATTGTAAATATTGCCAACTCAATACCATCACAATGTACAAGCCAAAGTCTACTCCGGTCAACATCCAAGTCATACAATAAAAGCATACAAATATAAAAAGTGCCTATCACGCCAGAAAAAGAAGGGGTGAGCCCGGTCCTAAGATTTGAGGTCCCACATCTGCTGTTTTATGATTAACCTGCGTGTCTACAAATAAGGCTCTATGCCTGTAGTCAGCCCTTAACAGGCAAGCTGAACGTTTCCATGCGACGGCACCATCACCCTCTTTCAGGCACCCCAGGGCGTTTTCAAATAAACTAGTTGGCGGCTCAGTCTTTCACTCAAACAGGAAATCTATCCAGAGTGGCTGGAAGACAGTCATGGGAGGCATCGACCGTGCTACACTCGATGGGCACTCGTAGCATAAACTAATCAAGATATAGAGGAGCACCGGTCATAAATAAAAACACTTTAAAATATTAATAGTCACAAAAATGTGAAAATATAATCCAAAATCAAGCAGACAGTATGGCGGTCCCAAGAAACACAACAACAACAGCTGATATGCTTCGGCTTAAGCTGTGTCTTTTAATATTAGAATAAAAGTGTTTTTATAAACTACTAGCAAAATAGTAAAAAAGGTAATAAACGTAAAAAAATGTGTTTTATCCATATTAGGGATACTTTGAAGAAGAATATGGGGTCAATTTGTTATTGTGCGGATGAACATGATACGATGTAGCGTATCATGCCCGCTGCACATTGATAAATGCCGACAGCATACGCACCATTGCACCAGCAGTTCTTGTGAACTGCTGGTACCATATCGCCCCCTGCAGATTTGCGGCCAATTGGCCGCTAGCAGGGGGTGTCAATCAACCCGATCGTATTCGATCAGGCTGATTGCTGTCCGCCACCTCAGAGGTGGCAGATGAGTTAAGGAGCAGCGGTCTTAGGACCGCTGCTTCTTAACTTACGCTTCAGGCGGAACTGAAGCGGAGTTGGTTGGAAGCAGCATCCGCTACTTTATAAATCGACGCCTATGACTTAATGTTTTAGGACTAATGTTAAATAATAACTAGTGTGAGTGTTTCATTATTCCCAAAAGTTTATAACATCATATACAGAGTTATACCCTTTGGGGATGCGTGCCTCTTAGGTAAATATCCAAAATGCTTCTCGTTTGAGGAGCAGTTTGGATAGATCTCCTCCACGTTTTGGGGTCCTGGTTTTCTCTATTACCATCCACCGAAAGGTGGAGCTGGAATTCTTATGTTCTGTAATAAAGTGTTTGGCTAATTCACAACGAGGATCTGACCATTTTATGTCTCTCTATATAGAGATATATATTTTATATATTATATTATATATTATATTGTAATTTCAGCATTTTGTGCGCATCGGGTTTAGGGCGTGAGGGAACACTTTTTACTTTCAACTGGTAGTACATGCGGTATTTGAGCACAGTTAGCGAGTGAGTGGGAGCGATAAGTAGTGCTCCACTTGTAATCTAGCCCATAGATAGTACAACATGCATATGCAGTGTTTGTCTCTCTGATAGTGACCTGACCAAAAAATGTTCGATTACTACTAGTACCATTTTAATCACGTGCTATTTTGATCAGTTGCAAGATTGCCATTGATTGAACTGGTTAATTTATTTGTGTGTGAGACAGACTGCCTACCTGCTGTGTGACTGTGTAAAACCTGTCATTATGTTTGTATTGTACACAAGTGAGAGTCGAATGATTTGTTTGTTTTTAATGGAATAAAAGGCTAAATAATAGCAAATATAAAAAGCTATAGCTGATTAGAGTTTCAGATAAAGGAAACGTAGAAAGAATCTGTAATAAACGTGTATAATGAACACATTTTTGTAAACGAACATATTTTTTAATGAATTTTGGACAAAACGAAATAAACAAATAACACATTTCAAACTAAACAATTTTTTTAAAATCTGAAATGAATGGTTTGTCTGAAATTAATTTTGTGTCCATGCATCTTTAATGGTTATTAATTCAACCAAGAGCAGTTTGTGCAAAATCCATTAGCTTTTTTGCTTTTTTTAAATCCTTATGAATGGACACAAATTATCCTGACATATTTTAGCTAAATTTTGAGAATTCGGAATTGGCTTCCAAAATAAAAATCTGTCTTTTAATACAGTTCTTTGTTAACCGAAACACTGTGAAATCTATGGGTGAGATTACATATGCGGCGTCGCTCGCAAAAGCCGGCGTCTGCTATTTTTAGATGGATGTAGAGATCACATATACGGCTCTGCAAACAAATTGCAGCACGTATATTTACTCCCATAAACTAACATAGAACCAGTGTCACAAGTCGGTATCACATATTCAGCACAAGGAATTTTACTCCATATTCACTTTGCCACACATATGAGCACCGTAACTCCCTGGAAGTTTTAACAAACATAACGCATGCGCAATATTTACCTGTCAACTGCCCTCCACCACCGCAATAACTAAATAGAATGTATTATAAGAGGGGGCGGAGCCAGCTTCTAAATGAACAAGACGTGTTGTACAGAGCTCCAGGCTTAAACTTAATTAAAAGGTGGTTATATACATCCTAATGCCCCATGGGCAACAAAGAAGGATCCTTATGGTCCATTGGGGTGCTTGAAGAATGATCGAGAGACTGACCACTTATTCCTATCCGGTAAATTTGACAAAGCCATACTCATGGAGGCGGCCTCTGATATGTGAAAATCCGAGTTGGCTAGGCTACTCCACAACCATTTCTACAGCTTAGTGCAGATACTGGATGCGGCTCTTGCAGACACAACAAAGTGCAATGATGTCAATTTACAGGTAGAAGACAAGTATACAGGCTCTTGTCCTGGACTTACTGAACCTACTATACAAAATAGTGGACACACGGCTATACCTGTTTCTCAGAGCAGGAGCAGCCATATTGGATCCCTTCAACAAACCAACTCTGCCTACAGAAGTGGAGAAGAATCGCACTACATGATCCTATACCCCAGGGGCGATAAGGAACGAAACTACTCAGCAGAACAAGGTGTCTTGTTGCTGATTACAGAGCCGACTCATACCTCTTATAACAATCTCAGGAGTGCCAAGGAATTGTTGCAGTTGAGGGCTGAATACTTTGGTGATGCAGAACTATTGTTAGGATCACTAACTTACACCCCAGTACAACCGAGATCACCAATTTATTTCTATCGCACTCTAAAGCAGGGAGCTGGATGGTTTGTTCAGCAGTCGTCCTTAGAGACTACCTGCGTGAATTGCTGAACTCACTGTCTGCTGAATGCCCCTCTCTCTGCCTCCACAACGTAGATGGAATCGGTTATTCCAACAAGCTACTTTCTAGTAAATGGGGGATTTATTTTTAGTGCCCCTGGGAATCTCTTCTAATAATACTACAGTTGCAGTTATGTTTCAGAATAATTATAACCTTGTTGGTGTATAATGACAACTCTACCGTTACATGAGTGTGTTTTTGTTTGATTTATTGCTAAAATGCTTGAGTAAACACAAATGAGTCCAGTTTCTTTGGGCTCTTTTCACAGTTGAGTATCCTATGTATTATATCACTGTCCTCTCTCAGTTATGTGTGCTAATCTCGACACACATACTAGGTTACCTCCCTTTTAGCTTTAGTCACTTTCCAATACATGTGTTACAAGGACACGTTTACATATTCAGGATTACCATGTTTTTTCTATATTCTCTCACTTAGGATTTTGATGTTCCCCATATATCTTAGATAACTAGCTTACATGAAGGGTCATGCTACAGCTTTCTCAACCCAGCTGTCACCTCCATTTTAAAATATAAGCAGTCGGGGGGAGGGAGGAGCTAACTCCTGGAATGGAAGGATGCATTTTGATAGAGCTTCGGTGCTAAGCTATAAATTACTATCTACCATATGCCCCTATATGCTTATAAAAGGGTGACAAAGTTTGCTTAATAGTTAGATGACCGATCTTGAGCTTCTGAGACTCCAAAAGTTAAAATTGGATTGTACATCTAGCTTACTCCAGACGACGCAACCACGAGGCAGACTCTTGTGCTAATGCAACAGTGTGGTATGTGCGACACTTCCCACCTATCATGATGGAAGCGGTGGTGGCCCTTCTGAGAGACCTCTGTATACGCCTGGATTACCATCATGAAAGCTGCATCGCCTTGCTGAGATCCCCCACCGAACCTCCTTGAGCCGCTGTTCACAGAGATGGCCCGCTTACCGAGTGCGACGCTGCAGGGCCCCAGCAGTCGCCCCCGGATGAAGTCGAGCACAGTGCAGCTAAGTGATGTTTGGAGAGGTGAGGGCGAGAATATATTTCAAGAGCTACAGCCAGCGGAACGGATGGATTTGCAGTCCGCACACAGCGCAGTTCCTACTAACCTGTTGAGGAGGTCTCAGGGTGTACTTGGTGAGCAAACGCCTGGATTCGCTCCCTGGGGGCCTCAGCGATCTATTCCAATGCTCTTAATGCGAAAGCCTGATCTTCTGCTGCCTCACAGTGACAGGCATAGGGGGAATGGACTCGATGTACATCTGGGCTATTTGCGATACTCTAGCTCTGAACCTGTCCAGGTCCCTTTGTACTCTTTTCTGACCCCAAGATCTGGTGTGGGATGACTGCTTGACGAACTTTGGGTAGTGTCCAGATTGCCTTCATGCGGGATTCAGCAGGCCACTGTCCTATTTTTTAATGATGAGACTCTGTTCGGACTGAGTATGTACTTTGAGACTTCTAGTCTTTAGACATTGGGTAGACCATACTCCGGATGATGGCCTTAGGGCCTGACAGATGTAAAACTATAGTCTTGGTCATTATGATATTCCCCTTAAGATTCTAGCTACCTGGCAGGTGTCTCTATAGTTGGTTATTTTAAGTTGAACATCCTTAGTCATGCAAGTAGATGTATATATGGAATTCATGTTTTGTACTCATATATGTGTATGCCTTAACATTTTATATTTATATCACTAAAGTTTAAATATATAATGTAGCCCCATAGTTTGAGCTTCACTGGCACGTCATAGGATATAAATGCACATACTGTATGCTTACGAGGAGGTGAGGAGTGAATGGCCCCTCCTGTGGTTTGTCACATGGCAGCTGATTCTACCTCTATTCTCTGCCTTATACCTCTAATGCTAGTTTTTAGGTGGCCATATTATGTCTCTGAGGTTATAGAGTTGCCTATTTCATACATGGATACGGCCATTTCCTTTAGTATAAGACACAAATGGCACTTTCCTTTAGTTTACTGAGATGTATCACAGGCCACACTACTTCAATAATAGCCTATGCATTTGAATACTTTATCAAACACTCCCACCTTGTTATGTGTAAGCATTCAGACAACCTATTGGACTACATGCAAAGGAACTATAATATCTGCAAAGTTATATTGACTGGTAGTGATTTTTTTTTCCAACTGTACTTCCTTGTATTTAGCCATCATCATTGGCTCTTTTTTATGTGTTTAATTTAGCTTACACAGTGTTTAGTAGCTTAGAGGCTCACGTGCAGTACAAACTGGTTCTCTCTGCATGTCTATTGTCTCCTCACACTGGGTGCAATCAATATATCAGAGGACTGGGAATCTTCAGTCACACCTAAGCAGCCCATACTAGACCCAACATGAGACTACTCCACAGAACTGGAATATATTTGCTTATCTGTTATACTTTTTTTTTCATATCTACCTCTTGGTAACTGAGTAGAGTAACATTATCTACACAGACTTATACCAGTTATGCAGCCTAGTGGTGTTTTTCACCTCTCTTTACACATCCCTTAATAAGTTAAATATTTAGATATATCGCATATTCCTATGAAACCACTTTTGTACAGATCTCTCATGTTTATCTTACGAACCAGATTTATTATTAGATATATGCCTTATTCCCAATAATGTCGGGTAAATTTACACTTATTCGATTTATACATTGTAGGCATCCCTATTTCTCATTTAATTGGTAACTACAACCCCAGCTTCCCTGTCAGCGGCCGTGACAGGAAGTATACCTTGGCCAATTTAGTTCCTCAAGCATAGGCGTATGAGCACCTCAAACATGCCCTTGCTTCATTTTGTGGCATGTTAAGGGAAATTTATCAAGCTAATAGTACGAATATGTGTCATTGCTGATTTGTTTAATATGCCATTGGTCAGTATCACTAACGTGACTCGGCAGAATTTATTGTATTTTATAACATCATACTTAGCGCATCTCTCTCCTCATATCCTTACATAAGTTACTTGTAAGCTACACATACATTAATGTAAAACTGCTGAATCTTTGTATGAATATTTACTTTGGCCACAAGATGTATTGTGTGTTACTATTTAAAGCTTTCATATATATGTCACTGCCTAAAAGAAGGGATGTTCATAATGTCTAGCCTACATCTTCTATGCTTATTTGGAGGTAGTTTTATTCCAATGTCTTATTATTACTGCTGTGACTGTACATTATGTCTTAAGATCAGTATTAAGTGATATATTTTCCCTTACTGCCATAAACTGACTTTCGCCCTGATTGAGAGCCTAGACTAGGTGAGATATTTTGCAACACTAAGCTGTACTATAATTAGTATTTTTACCCTGCCATAGATGCATATTATTAAATATTACTACCCCTCTATGTGTACCATATAATCTTTATTCGCTCCCCCAGCTAACTCTTTGTGGAATTATAGAAAGCTCCGCCCACCCACTTCCCCCATCTTCCCTTATATTTTGAGCGGCTCTCGCCCGCTAACTTCTCCCCCCCCCCCCTTTTACACTATGGCCTAAGAGTAACTATCACAAGAGCTAACTCCTCACATCTTGTTACCATTGAATTGGAAGAATATAGCATGCTTCCATTGCAGATGTGGGGACTATTTACTATTTAATATTATTATACAGCCCAAAAGTGACTGATCACCTGGCTCCCAAATATCTCTCAGTTTCACAATCATCTGGCCAAAAAGTGGCCACTCAAGTAGTCAGCCAACCACGCTATCATATTTAAAAAATGGATGTTTGTGAAGCCTACCTATTGTTATGCACTGTTGTATTGCTCTGTTTACCTACAAGCGTTAATGTATTCTAAACAATGCTATATGTGTCTTTATAGTTACAAGGCATTAATTTTATGTTGTTGATATTGCAAAAACCTCAATAAAAAACTATTTGAAAAAAAAATATATAATCAGTCATATTTGGACCAACCAACTCTAGAATTCAAATGGCCTACCTCTAAATGTGCTTATCAATAACATACAGCTGTCTACTGGTATTTTGCATCTTCATAGTATTTTCTCTTTACTTTGTCACAGCAGCTTATTTCTTCTTGGATATTTACACTTCACATTGAGAGGATGTATTACCCTGTATCTCACGTCCTAGTTTATAGTTATTTTTGTATTTTAGTTTTTTATTAGTTATTGCGGTTATACTTCTTTGATGATATCTACTTCAAATGGAAAGCCACCTAGCCCTAGGACACATAACCTTAGTAACCTTACCAACATATTTGTAGTTTATAACAAATAACTATCTATTTGCTGATACGTTTGAATAAGTTGCTGCTTGGGTATAGTGCCCATAGCTGAGTGGTGAGCTATAATATTGTAGAATTATAGATGGTTAAATCTCCTCTCACTACAATTTGGGTAGAATGGATTAGTAATAGTTCAAGGCTGGCCTATACACATAAAAAAGTATACCATCAGTGCAAATGTAACTATAATTATAAGGAATTTTAAAATTTGAATAATAGAGCGTGGGGAGAAAAACTACTTTTCTATATATCCTAACAAATTTAGGTTATACCTGGCTTCCCCAAAATATTTCCTGTTTGGTAGGTCCAGACTCATTTTGCTACTTATTAGTTATACATGGTGCTCTGAGAGTCTGATGATTGGACTGGTTCTTACCTGCTCATACACTTGCAGTGATGTTTTAATTTAGAGCCCTTTTATTGCTTCACTGCATCTTTTATATTCTATTATTTCCACAGTAGACTTTAAGATGGTTATACTGGTTTGGGGTTACTGATTATGTAAGTTATGTTCAGACAGCTGCCAATACCCAAGCTGGCTCCCAATAAGGCAGAGGGGGAGGGTTAGAGAGCTGTTTGGGGGGGATCAGGGAGGTTGGGGGCTCCTACACAGCAGCATATGTAAATATGCTTAAAAAATTCAAATATACCTTTTATTTTAGTACTGGCAGGGAGCTGTTTGGGAGGAATCCGGGGCTATGATGTCTCAGGTGGGAGGCTGATCTCTACACTAAAGCTAACATTAACTCTGCAAGCTCCCTACAAGCTACCTAATTAATCCCTTCACTGCTTGACATAATACACGTGTGATGCGCACCGGCCTTCTAATTACCAAAAAGCAATGCCAAAGCCATATATGTCTGCTATTTCTGAACAAAGGGGATCCCAGAGAAGCATTTAGAACCATTGGTGCCATAATTGCACAAGCTGTTTGTAAATAATTTCAGTGAGAAACCTAAAATTGTGAAAAATTTAAAGTTTTTTTTTTTTATTTGATCACATTTGTCGGTGAAATGGTGGCATGAAATATACAAAAATGGGCCTAGAACAATACTTGGGGTTGTCTACTATACTACACTAAAGCTAAAATTAACCCTAGAAGCTCCCTACATGCTCCCTAATTAACCCCTTCACTGCTGGGCATAATACACATGTGGCGCGCAGTTGCATTTAGCTGCCTTCTAATTACCAAAAAGCAACGCCAAAGCCATAAATGTCTGCTATTTCTGAACAAAGGTGATCCCAGAGAAGCATTTACAACCATTTATGCCATAATTGCACAAGTTTTTTTTTAAATAATTCCAGTGAGAAACCTAAAGTTTAATAGCGCTGCTATTACAGGTTTGCAAAAACCCAGTGTTGCAATATGGCAGCGTTGAGCTTGTTACCGCACACAAATACCAGTGCTGCTTTGAGCTGATTTTACGTGCTCATGCACGATTTCCCCATAGACATCAATGGGGAGAGCCGGCTAAAAAAAAGCCTAACACCTGCAATAAAGAAGCGTAAAGCTCCGTAACGCAGCCCCATTGATTCCTATGGGGAAAGAAAATGTATGTTTACACCTAACACCCTAACATAAACCCAGAGTCTAAACACATCTAATCTGCCGCCCCGACATCGCCGCCACCTACATTACACTTATTAACCCCTAATCTGCCGCCCCGACATCGCCCACACCTACCTACACGTATTAACCCCTAATCTGCTGCCCCAATTTCGCCGCCACCTACCTACACTTATTAACCCCTAATCTGCTGCCCCCAATGTCGTCGCTACCTACACTTATTAACCCCTAATCTGCCAACCCCAACGTCGCCACCGCCACTATACTAAAGTTATTATCCCCTAACCTCTGGCCTCCCACATCACTAACACTAAATAAATATATTAACCCCTAAACCTAAGTCTAACCCTAACACCCCTAACTTTAATATGATTAAAATAAATCTAAATAAAAATTACTTATATTACCTAACTAATTCCTATTTAAAGCTAAATACTTACCTGCAAAATAAACCCTAAGCTAGCTACAATATAACTAATAGTTGTAGCTATCTTAGGTTTTATTTTTATTTCACAGCTAAGTTTGTATTTATTTTATCAGCCAATAGGATTGAGCTTGCATTCTATTGGCTGATCGATAGTGGCGGCGGTGACGTTGGGGGCAGCAGATTAGGGGTTAATAATATTTAACTACTGTTTACAATGCGGGAGTGCGGCGGTTTAGGGGTTAATATGTTTATTATAGTGGCGGCAATGTCCTAAACGGCAGATTAGGGGTTAATAATTTTATTATAGTGTTTGCGATGCGGGAGGGCCTCGGTCTGTGGGTTAATAGGTAGTTTATGGGTGTTAGTGTAACACTTTAGTTATGAGTTTTATGCTACATCTTTGTAGCGCAAAACTCATAACTACTGACTTTAGATGGCAGTACGAATCTTGTCAGTATAGGCTGTACCGCTTACTTTTTGGCCTTCCAGGCAAAATTCGTAATACCGACACTAATGAAGTCCCATTGAAAAGGACCTTTTGAAAGGTGTGGTAGTTACGTTGCATTACGGCCAAAAAAGTGTGCGGTACAGCTATACCTACAAGACTCGTAATAGCAATGGTAGTGAAAAAGCAGCGTTATGAGGCTTTTTCACTCATAACGTAAAACTCGTAATCTAGCCGAAAATTATTAACCCCTAATCCGCCACCCACCCAAAATGCAAAGTATCTAATTACACTATTAACCCCTAATTCGCCAGCCCCCACATCGAAAACTACCTATTAAAACTATTAACCCCTAAATCGACAACCCTCCACAACACAATCTACCTAATTAACATATTAACCCTAAACCACCATCCCCCCACAACACAATATACCTAATTAACTTTAGTAACCCTTAAACCGCCATCCCCCACAACACAAAGTATTATTCTAATCACTAAGCCCCCTAACCTAACACCCCCTAAATTAACCCCAGTTACATAAAACAAAAAATACTATCATCTTAAAAAATAAATAAAAAAATCCTAACTTAAAAATTAAAATAAAAAATCCTAACATCACATAAAAAATTAAATTTAAGGGGGGCGTAGCCTAGCCACGCAGGGTGATGGCTGACTAGAATTTTGCTCTGATGCCACTCGCCCAGTCAAAATAATTTAATTAAAGAACATCACCTCAACTATAACTTTCTAACTATCGGAACTATCTCTGCACATCATTCTGCAGCTTTTTAGGCTAAAATCTAACGGATCTGACGCCTTCCTGGAGGTTCCCGGCTCATCTCATCTAAGAGGCCTAGAAGTAGTACACCCTGCCGCGCCGCCTGCAGCTACCCCTGAACGAACAATTGCGGCTCTTCCCTGAACTGCCGCCTACCTGTATCAACACAGCTGGGGACCCTGCAGCCCTCTCTGCCCAGGCGGCGGGGAGATTGACAAGCAACACCGCAACTTACCCAACAACTGCATCGGCTCATGCCGCTGGCGTGTGCCGGTGAAGAGGCCACTTGAGATTCGGACCGCGGTGCAGGGGGACACTGTAAGGGGCATCCTCGCCCGCACACACCACATAGACCCCCGGTGAGTACTTACCCTGTTTTCTGAGGGCTCACCGTAGGGGGATAGTGACCGGAGGACCGGTGCCCTTCTTTTTATCCCTCACCTCCTTTCCTGCAGAAGGGATCACGGTTATCTACCCAGAGCTCACACACGTGGCCATAACCGCTGGGGACAAATTCCTTTTGCTAACAATCTACACTATATAGTGCACCTCTAGTCAAAGGCACCCTTTCCAACTACACATATCAACTAGAAAACGTTGGAAACCACAGGCAGATAAAAGTTATACTGCACAGTTACTCCTCGGCCTATAAACTTTTTATTCAAGGTTCTATAAAAAACAAAAACAAAAACAAAAAAAATAAAAAATAAAAATAAAAAATAAAATAAAAAAAATAATAATAATAATAAAAAAAATAATAAAGACACCTACTTATTAAGGCCTACTCTCACAAAAGACTTTTGCTGTCCTCCCCTTCCCATATCATGTCACAAAGGAAGAATAATAAACCTGAGAAGGGGCACAAGTGAATAAGCCTTACAAACTACCTCAAGGCCTCTCTACCTTCCTCTGAAACACCAGATACAGGGCCCCCATCCCCTGTCAGCTGCACTTTAGTCATGACACTGCCTGAACATACTCAACAGCAGGAATATCTTACAAGAAGAGATCTAAACACTATCTCTTCAAAAGATGACATTGACAAAGTCCTCTCAGAAATGAGATCTCTGTTTGGGGATCTGAAAAAAGATATCACTCAGGTCACGCAGCAGGTACAGGTACTTGAAACCAGGCATGAGTCTCTTCGGGGTACCATCAAAAACAACTCTCAACAAATCCAGGAACACGAGGAACACATACAATTTCTACTCTCCAAGATGGAGGATCTAGACAACAGGGGCAGACGGAATAACATCAGGATCAGGGGGGTACCGCAATCTGTCTCTAATGTGGCACTGGAGGGATACCTCCAGGATCTGTTTCACACTCTAAAAGGAACACCAGAGTCTGCGAATATCCCCATTGAAAGGGCTCACAGGGCCCTGAGACCTAGGCCTCCCCCTAAGGCCCCGCCAAGAGACATTATTGTCAGATTTCTTAGCTACATAGATAAGGAGTCCATAACCCAGAGGGCAAGAACTCTTAAGAATATAACACATGCGGGGATCCCCCTTCAGATATTTTCGGACCTAAGCTTGATCACCCTTCAAAAGAGAAGGGATCTAAAATTCATAACTAACGAACTTCAAACACATGGAATACAATATAAATGGGGATTCCCTGTCTGCATTGTGGCCTCTAAGAACGGAACACAGGCAATCTACAGAGCACCACCTGACCTTCCAGAATTCTGTAGAGTACTTGGGATAAACATCCAGAACCCTGAAAACTGCGATCATTCATCACATAGTGCCCCTCTGCAAAGAGCCGGAGATAATGCTCGGGCGCTGGACACTTGAGAAATCACTGCTAGCCTGTAGATGCAAACAGATGTCACGCCAGGATGCTCTGATAAGTATTAATGTTATTTTCTCGTGGTGCCTTATTGACACTCTCCCTATGTGGGAAAATTGACTCCCCCAGATGGAGCTATGTACTGTTATAGTTATTGAATTACAGGAATGTCAGGTTATGTCATGCTGTGTTTTAATGCGTGTTATTGTTCATTTATAACCAAGTCTTTAAAAATGTATAGCCACAGGAGATAGAGCCCCGGAGGGGCTATATAAGTTAGGACACCCCAATACAGTAACCAACAAAAGGTTACAGAATACACTGAGAGGGTGGCGGCCCTAAGTAACCGCTCAGAATAGGTGCTATTTAGATGGAGACTACTCTCTTCCTTTAACTAACCCATTACCACCCTATCCCATATGGGACAGGGTACTAAACCATTTAGTATAATTCGCCGTGAGGTCTGGATGGCAAACTTATCATATACTGTCCCTAGTAGATTTTGACCCCCCCTCTCTGTATTACGTAACAACCTAAAAAATGCTGCTGACTTATCAGTCCATACTATGCCATACTATACCATAATACACCATAATTGACAACTCTATCATTACTAGGGGGAGGAGTGAATAGCATTGTGCAGACTCCCAGGCTAACTTAACATACCCCTATTACGGGCATTTAAAAACTATTACTAAAGACTGGTTCTGTTGGGAGGGAGGGCCCAATATTGATGCTTCCTAAAAGTCCAGAATATAATTGCCCAGCTTTGTTTGGGGGTTTGTTTCCTGAAACGTTAAAATATGTTTTGTTCTGTTGTTTTCAACACTTGTTGAGTTATTTGTTCCCTTAAGATAAGGTGATGTTCACTCTGTCTATTTTTCTTCTTTTTCACTTTTTGACCGGGCGCGTGGATACAGACCCCACGCTAACTTTGCTGTCCTTTCCAGTTTCCCTCTATTGTTGCTGGGAAGAATAGTGTGTTTTCTTTTTTCTTCTTCTTGCTACATTTCTTCAGGTTTACTGAACCTCCTTCATCCTACAGCTAACCGCTGTTTTCCCCTCTTACCATTCACCTTTTTTCTCTCCTCTCCTTACATCTCTCCCCTTTCTCCTCTGTTTTTTTTTTCTTCACCTTCTCCTCCCTATTGCCCTCCTGTACTCCCTTATCCATATACTCACAGTATAAGATGGCGTCTCAGACTGCACACAACTTGACTATTCTGACACTCAATGTTAAAGGTATTAACATACCGGAAAAGAGGTCTAATTTAATGCGAGACATATTTAGACTGCACTGCGACATTATCTATTTGCAAGAGACCCACTTTAAGAGGGGGAGGGAGCCCCGCTGGCTAAATGCCAAATTCCCACTAATGTTCTTTGCATCGGGCCCCACCAAAAGAAATGGGGTAGGAATTCTCATAAAGCATTCCATAGCTTTTAAGGTGGCACATGAGGACAGAGACACAGAGGGTCATTATTTGATAGTGGTAGGTTCCCTACACAACAAGCCTGTGACCCTGGTGAATGCATATTTCCCTAACCAAGATCAAAACAAATTTATGTCGAAACTAGCAAATAAAATTCTAGAGCTACAGAGGGGAGCCTTGCTCCTTGCTGGAGACTTTAACATGCCCCTTGACCCACAACTCGACACCTCTAAGGGAGTAACCTCAATCCCAAAAAGAGTCATCAAACAATGTAACACCAGATTAGAAGAATTAGCAATACACGACACATGGAGGACTCAATACCCCACGAGACAAAACTACACATTTTTCTCACACCCCCACGACCTGTACACGAGAATTGACTACATATTTACCGACCAAATGACGTTAGCTCATGTAGAACAAACACAAATTCTCCCTATGACTTGGTCTGACCATGCCCCGTCCTTTGTAAATTAAACTGGCCCCTTTCTCTGGAAGTTCGAATGAACATATGCTCAATAATCAAGCAATTAAGGGTAAGATAGAGACTGCACTCACTGACTACTTCCTCCTAAATGACACGGTAGAATTACCAGAACACACTATCTGGGAGGCACATAAATGTGTATTGCGAGGGGAGCTGATCAAACAAAAAGCGTTCTTGGCTAAACAGACCAGAATCAAGTTCTCAACACTCCTATCCACTATACGTGACCTAGAAAAGAAACACAAAAAATCACCATCAGACTCCCATTTACTGGCAGAACTGAAACAGACTAGGGAAGAGGTTCAGAATCTACACACGACTGAGTACCAAAAGATGGCACTAAGGAACCAGCAGACATACTACGAATTAGGGGACAAACCAGAAAAACTGCTGGCGAGAGCTATCAAGAGAAAATCATTAAAAACCCATATACATTATCTAGAGGACAGACATAACTCCCCACATACTAACAGCCCAGCTATTGCTGAGACCCTTCAGACTTACTACCAAGACCTCTATAACATTCAGAACCCTCCCCCCACGGAGGGCGATGGAGACTTGTCTATTCCGACCCAGGATTCCTACCTGGACTCTATAGCTTTACCATCACTTTCAATAACGGATAGGGAGACACTGGACGCCCCGATCACCTCAGAGGAAGTATCCAACATAATTGACAGCATCCCGATAGGTAAGAGCCCCAGCCCTGATGGCTTCAGTGCCAAATATTACAAACTTTTTAAACATATATTGTCACCCCACCTCGCCCGCTTGATCAATACCATAGACACCTCAAAGGGATTCCCCCCTTCTATGCTTCTGGCCCATATCATGACCATCCCAAAACCAGGTAAGCCACCTAACAAACCTGAGAACCTTCGACCACTCTCTCTACTTAACGTAGATATAAAGATATTCGCCAAAATTATCTCCAAAAGACTAAATAAATTTCTACCCCAACTTATAAAACCTGACCAAGTGGGCTTTGTACCTGGCCGTGAGGCCAGGGACAACACCATGAAGGCAGCTCTTCTTTGTAATTTTGCACAAAACCAGGGGATCCCAGCGATCCTCGTGTCTATGGACGCGGAAAAGGCCTTCGACAGGATCAGCTGGAATTTTTATGAAGGCGGTCCTCTCGAAGATGGGGTTTGGTCCATAGAGTTTTCTCCCTTTATGCAACCCCTTCAGCACAGATTAGGGTAAATAACATCCTCTCTGACCCATTTAGTATCTCAAACGGCACCAGACAGGGGTGTCCCCTGTCACCACTGTTGTTTGCCCTGGTCATGGAGGTTCTGGCCCAGAGAATCAGAGACAATGGAAAAAAATTTCAGGTATCCTTATAGGAAATCAAGAGCACAAATTATCCATGTATGCGGATGACGTTTTGCTCTCTTTATGAAACCCCCTAACGTCACTCCCGGAGATGCTTAAAGAATTTGACTTCAAATTTTCTCCTAAACAAGTCTAAATCTGAGCTTCTAAACATTAACCTCTCACAACAAGAACTCAGTCAACTCTCTTTGTTGAGCCCCTTGCGTATCCAGACGCGCTCCCTCAAATATTTAGGGATTTCCCTCACCCCATCTGCTGATACACTTTACGAAGCAAACTACCTAAACCTACTATCCACAATCACGGGAGACCTTTCTTCCTGGAGAAATAAGCCGATATCTTGGCTGGGTAGAATTGGTATTGTTAAAATGAACATCTTGCCCAGAATATTATATGTTCTCCAGACTCTCCCGATACCTCTACCTACTCACTACCTGAGCAAGCTACAAGGTGTACTGGAGGAATTTATTTGGAAGGGGGTAAAACCGCGTATTGCACAGAAAACCCTATATTTACCTAAGGACAAGAGAGGTTTGGGAGTCCCCAACCTGGCTACATATAGAAAGGCAATCACTCTCCAACACCAGGTGGAGTGGAGTCATGATTCTAACGAGAAAACATGGGTCCAAATCTGTAAATCAATCCTAGGAACACAAAATGTGGGCATTTTGGGTTGGATATCACCCACATTTAGACCAAAACTGATAAACAACTATCCACTCCTTCGGGAATTCTTTGCATGTTGGGATCGCACCATGACAGAATACCCTCATATCACCTCGAACCCGTCCCCCCTCACTCAATTTTTGGACAACCCAGACTTGCCCTTCACTTACACACAAAGGACACGGACTGACAAAACACAGATATCACAGGCGACCTTCCAAAGACTTATCTCAGACCAGAAACTCAGGGGTAAATCTGAATTAGAACGCTCGGGGATGGAGCTCTCGTGGTATTTCCACGCGCAGCTCCAGCACTTTCTATCAACTAGCAAAAGCGCTAGACAGATAACTAGGCAACCGACAACACTAGAATCACTATGCTTACTACCACATGTACTTAGACACATGATCTCCATAGCTTATCGCCTACTCTTTTCCCATGGGGACCTGCCGCTCCCAGGGTTCACACGTCGGTGGAATAAAGAACTCACCCCACCCCCTTCCCCTGGTGAGTGAAACAAAATATTTAGGACTCACACGAAAGCATCGGTTTTGGCCAGAGTCCTTGAATCAAACTACAAGTATCTGTCCGTGTGGTACCTCACGCCGGACAGATTACAGAAAATATATAAACAGACAGATGGGAGGTGCTGGTGTGGATGTGGGGAGCAAGGCACCCTGATACACATCTGGTGGAAATGTAAACACATTGAACCATTTTGATACTTGGTTCGCCCATACCCAGATCACCTAATTTACTACTGTTCCACACCCTCCCTAAATTCAGAGATAAACCGACAAAACAGCTGTTTTTTATAATGATCAACAGCGCTAAATCTCTCATCCCGAGGAAATGGAAGAGTGTCGAAACCCCCACATTTGGGGAGTGGACCACTCAAGTCGAGAGATACCTATCGCTTGAGAGATACAGATTCTTGAGAGATGATAAGATAGAAACACATGAATATATGTTAGATCGCTGGAAACAGGCTTTTGAAACCCCTGGTGCAAACGCATAGAGTCGCCCCTGATAACTTACCACTAGGCACCCATCGCTATACACTGGCCGGCTGGGGGGTTCTCACCATCCCCCTTCTCTCCTCCTCTCTCCCTCCCCCCCCCGCCCTTCCTCCTCCCTCCCTCCCCCCTACCCTCCCTCCCCCTTCGTTCTTGCCCCCCTTTTTTTTTCTTTACGGTTCTGTTGTACATAGTGGGGCGAGGCATGTGCTTCTATGTAATGTACTTTACCTTTTTTCTCTCGATGCATGTACTTTTCTTCTTTCTAATCTTCAATAAAGCGTTTAAAACCAAAAACAAAAAAAAATTAAATTTAAATTAAAATACAAAATCTAATATTACTAAAAATAAAAAAATCTAAAATTACAGAAAAACATAAACAAAATTATCCAAAATAATAATAATAATTAGGGCTATTTTTATTTTTAATGTAGATTTTTTTACGGTAGATTAGATTTTTTTACTGTTAGGGGTTCATTTGTATTTTTTTATGTAAAAAAAACTGATTGCTTCAGGGCAATGTCCCACAAAAGGCCCTTTTAAGAGCTATTGGTAATTTAGTGTTAGATTAGGGGTTTATTTATTTTGGGGTGGCTTTTTTGTTTTTATAGGGCTACTAGGCGATAAACCTGCCCAGAGGGCAGCCTATATTTAAAAAATACAACCCCCCCAAGCTACAGTTTCAAAAAATAAAAAAAAGTAAAAATACAGAAAAAAATAAACAAAGCTATCCAAAATAATAAAATTTAACCTAAACAAATACCCCTATAAAAATAAAAAACCCTCTAATCTAATACTAAACTACTAATAACCCTTAAAAGGTTAGTTAAACAGCTCTTTTACCACTAAAAGGTCCCCCCTAACATTAAAAAACCCCCATGCACCAAACTCCCCAAAATAAAAAACTAACACTAAAAAACTAAACTAATCACTAAAAAACTAAACTAATCATTGCCCCTAAAGGGGCATTTGTATGGGCATTGCCCTTAAAAGGGCATTCATCTCTTTTTCAAGTCCAAAAAAAACCCTAATCTTAAAAAAAACACCCCAAAAATGAAAATTAAAAGCCTAAACCTAAGCCCAAAATAGGTACTCACTGTTTCTGAAGTCCGACGGAAAAGGTCTTCTTCCAGATGGATCCATCATCTTCTATCTTCATCTAGAGTGAAGGCAGCGCAGAGCAGAGGTGTGGAGCTGTGTTCCCGATGCCTGGATCCTCAGCGGGGGTCCTCGGTGGCGGCGGTCCTCGGCGGCATGGAGGCTCCTCTTCATCCAATGTCCGTCGTTGACTGAATATTGAATGCAAGGTACCGCAATCTATTTGGGGTCCCTTGCATTCCTATTGGCTGTTCAAATCAGCCAATAGGATTAGAGCTATTGAAATCCTATTGACTGTTCAAATCAGCCAATAAGATTTCAGTAGCTCTCATCGTATTGGCTGATTTTGAAAATTATAGCCAATAGGAATGCAAGGTACCCAAATAAATATGGGTTACCTTGCATTCAATCCTCAGTCTGCGGCAGATGATTGCATGAAGAGGAACCTCCACACCGCCGCCAAGGACCTGCCCTGCCAATGACCACCTCCAAGGATCGGCACATCTAGGAAGACAACTCCGGACCTCCGCTCCGTGCTGCCTTCACTGTGGATAAAGATGATGGACCCGCCTGGAAGAAGACCTTCTCTGCCAGACTTCATAAACCGTAAGTACCTATTTGGGGCTTTAGTGTTAGCCTTTTTTTATTTTTTGGGGATTGGTTTTTTTAGATTAGGTTTTTTTTGGGCAATTTAAAAATAGCTGAATGCCCTTTTAAGGGCAATGCCCATACAAATACCCTTTTTGGAGCAATGGGTAGTTAAGGTTTTTAATGTTAGGTTTTTTATTTTGGGTGGTTTGGTGGGTGGGGGTTTTACTGTTAGAGGGGGGACTAATTTTTTTTTTTTTTAAGGAAAAGAGCTGTTTAACTTGGGGCAATACCCTACAAAAAGCCTTTCTAAGGGCTATTGGTAGTTTATTCTTTGATTAGGGGGTGTTTTTAATTTGGTGGCTTTTCTATATTCATAGGGATTAGGTTTATTTATTTTTATTTTGGATAATGTGGTTTATTATTTTCTGTAATGTAAGCCTTTTTTATTTTGTGTAATTTTTTTTAAAGTAATGTAGTATTTTATTATTTTATGTAATTAAGGGGTTAATTTAGGGGGTGTTAGGTTAGGGGGCTTAGTCATTAAGATAGTTATTTGCGTCATGGGGGTTTGCGGTGTAGGAGTTAATAGCTAAATTAGTTAATTGCGTTGGGGTGGATGGCGGTTTAGGGGTTAATAAATTAATTATTCCTCGTGGCGGCGGCGGTCCTTGGCAGCGGTCCTCGGGGGCATGGAAGCTCCTCTTCATCCGATGTCCATCGTTGACTGAATATTGAATACAAGGTACCGCAATCTATTTCTGGCTCCCTTGCATTCCTATTGGCTGTTCAAATCAGCCAATAGGATTAGAGCTATTGAAATCCTATTGACTGTTCAAATCAGCCAATAAGATTTCAGTAGCTCTCATCGTATTGGCTGATTTTGAAAATTACAGCCAATAGGAATGCAAGGTACCCAAATAAATAAGGGGTACCTTGCATTCAATCTTCAGTGTGCGGTGGATGATTGCATGAAGAGGAACCTCCACACCACCGCCAAGGACCTGCCCCGCCGATGACCGCCGCTGAGGATCGCCACATCTAGGAAGACCACTCCGGACCTCCGCTCCGTGCTACCTTCACTGTGGATAAAGATGATGGACCCGCCTGGAAGAAGACCTTCTCCGCCGGACTTCATAAACCCTGAGTACCTATTTGGGGCTTTAGTGTTATTTTTTTTTGGGGGGGGGGGGGTTTGATTTTTTTAGATTAGTTTTTTTGGGGAAATTTAAAAAGAGCTGAATGCCCTTTTAAGGGCAATAAAAAAGAGCTGAATGCCCTTTAAGGGCAATGCCAATGCAATGGGTAGTTTAAGTTTTTAGTGTTAGGTTTTTATTTTGGGGGGTTTGGTGGGTGGGGGTGTTACTGTTAGAGGGGGGACTTAGTATTTTTTTTAAGTAAAAGAGCTGTTTAACTTGGGGCAATACCCTACAAAAAGCCATTTTAAGGGCTATTGGTAGTTTATTCTTAGATTAGGGGGTGTTTTTATTTTGGGGGCTTTTTTTTTTTTTTTAAAAAAAGATTTTTATTTGAGGCACAAAATAAAGCATACATAAATGCAAAACAGTGAAAACTGAAAACAATGCAATATTTGCATGAAATAAAACAGTTTCAAGCTGACAATACATCAGAAAATAAATTCAAAGGAAATAATATACAAGCAGTATGCTAGGTAATGGACAAACCTCCTCAAAGACACAAGAAGCCACTCTTGGGCCTCAGAAATAAAGAACAAAATCACAGAAGGTTATATTTGATCAAAGGGGACCACTCTCGAGTCCCAAATGACTTACCTCATTTTTCAATTTTATATACATGCAGAAAAAACGATAAACTGCACAGATGTTACAGAACCTATAACAATATAAACTATATATAGTTGTGATTGGGGAAAATCAATACTATTATTAACATAGCGTATAGAGACTCTCCTATAAGTTTAACCCTTCAAAAGCACTTTAGAGAGCTTCGTATTATTAGTTTTTAATTTTTACACCTCCAGCTCCTACTAACGACTGGTAATGACAATGTAATTTACAGAGTGAGTTATAAATGGGATAATAGTGACTTGTCTCTTATAGTGTTAACAGAACAATTTAACTGACACCAGGTCCTGTATTATGGAAACCAGAAGGTTCAAACAACCCTTAGAAGTTATCATCTTCAACAACATATATCAGAATGTGAGATACCAAAAAAAAAAAAAAGGTATAAATAGGATCTGCTTAGGAGTATAAGATTAGTAATGCAAAATAAGGGTATCAGGAGACCCTTTGTAGGCTGGAGTCTGCGATCTAGGGCAACGCAAAGGGAGTAGGTTATATGTATATATATGCACACCTACACACTTACACCCATACATACCTACATACATACATATGCGTGCGCACATACACACCTCATGTTGAGCAAGGGGATCCACAGGTTAATAACGTGCTGGCAAACAGGGGGAATAATTTGATTTTGAGGTAACGTTCCCTGTATGTCACCTCTGTATAGGTCGCTACATCTATATGCTCTATTGCCCCTGCCATGAAACAGAGGCTAATGTGGGAGGTATAATGACAGTCGTAAAGTATTACAAAATCTGGTGACTAAAATTGCAAGCTAGTTCGTAAAACAATCCGAGATTTAGTAAATATGGGCTGCTACACGAATACACATTACCGCTACAATGAACAAAGCACAGCACATTTCTCCAGTATAGAGACTGCGGTATAAGTATAACCTGTTCATGCAGTGGCAATGTGTGGGAAATTAATACAATACCATATGAAACGCATACACAGGTAGTATAAACAGCAAGCAACTCGGGGCATGTAGAAATTCTTAGCAGTGCCATTCCTCAAGTATAAACAATAGAACTATGTATGCCAGGTCCCACATCGCTGTAATACATATAAATCAAGGCGTAGGAAATTTAATACGATCAGAGTACCAAGTGTTAATGGATGTGCTTATGTAAAAACCCAATACTCTGTTACCGTCCACGATCTCTGTAACTTTTCCTTCCTCTGCAGCTAGGCATATGGGCGCAACAGTGCGCTTAAAAAGTATCTGTAATTCACAGTCCCGATGAATACTCTGCTCCGTGAGCCGCCAGGGTCAAATGGCAGGTATGAAATGTTCTCTGTCATGACTAAAGACCTGCCCTGTTGTTCAATTTTGCTGTAATCCTCCGGGATCAAAAAGCTGGCTCAAGTTTCCCTCGGGCTTGTCAAACCCTGATGCTCCGCAATTCGAGTCTTCTGGAGGTCTGACTGATTGAAGAACCATGACGGCTAGATGCCGTGCTGGGAAATGAACTGTGACATGATGACATCCAGGCTGTGCATAGTTAAATCTCAGCAGGAATAGCGTTTGTGGCACTGAGTGTCCAATTTCCTGAAGAGGAACTTCAGCAGGAAATTTTGTAGGTCTGGATGATAACTCTTCCTGAGTCAACTTGAAGAAGGAGCGGTCATCATTTTGGGAGCTTTTAGCATCTGTTAGGAGTATATGGAGTCCCGCAACACTCTCCATGTTCTCGACTGCAGCCTCTCCACACTCCACCTCCGGCTTCACTGAACCAGCCTCTGACATGGGTCCTACATAGGTGAGTAGCGGGCACTGGGGCACCGAAGCACCACCGCTTCCCTGCTGTAATAAGGGTGATTCTATTGGAGTAGGATGGTCTAAAGTACAGCCACTGCTGCCATTAGGTTCTCTGCTCAGTGCGATTAGGTAGCCATCTAACAGGCGGCGTAGTTCTTCAAGAATAACTGTAGTAGACTCCATAGTAAGCGTGTACAGGAGGTGTCAGACAATGTATTTAGCACTCTGAGTAGTAAGGGCAGTGTGCAGTAGGGAGCAGCTTCTTGGAAGATTGCAGTTAGTTCAAAGAATAAGATGCCCTTTAGAGTGAGAACTGCGCATTCAAAGCACAGCTAGTTGTGGGGACGGAACTGAGGCTTCAGGTTTAGGGGTAGGCCTCAAATAGATAGTCCGGTACTGAGGGTAAATAAAACCACGCCACAATCTAAAACCCTATATCTCAGATTTAGACGTCGTCAGCCAAGCTTCTCCACTGTGTAAAGCAGGATATCACAAAAAATACTTTGCAGAAATGAGAAATAGCAAAGAAAACTTGAGGAGCTGAAGCTCAGTGCGACCAGTAAGATGGCCGCCGCCCGGAAGTCCCCTTGGGGGGCTTTTTTATTTTCATAGGGATTAGGTTTATTTATTTTTATTTTGGATAATGTGGTTTATTATTTTCTGTAATGTAAGCCTTTTTTATTTTGTGTAATTTTTTTTTAAAGTAATGTAGTATTTTATGATTTATGTAATTAAGTGGTTAATTTAGGGGGTGTTAGGTTAGGGGGCTTAGTCATTAAGATAGTTATTTGCGTCATGGGGGTTTGCGGTGTAGGAGTTAATAGCTAAATTAGTTAATTGCATTGGGGGTGGATGGCGGTTTAGGGGTTAATAAATTACGGCTAGATTACGAGTTTTCCGGTAAGGTGAAAAAGCAGCGTTAACAGGTCCTAACGCTGCTTTTTAATGCCCAATGTTATTACGATTTTGCAGATTTAGGGGCACCGCACACTTTTTTGGCCTTAGCGCAAATCAACTTATGCAATTTCCTTAGAGTGTATTTTCGATGGGACTTCCATAGCGTCGGTATTACGAGCTTCTTCTGGAAGGCCAAAAACGGAGCGGTACAGCCTATACCGCAAGATTGGTAACGCATTTTAAAGTCAGTAATTATGAGTTTTACGCTACAAAGCTGTAGCATAAAACTTATAACTAAAGTGCTAAAAAGTACACTAACACCCATAAACTACCTATTAACCCCTAAACCAAGGCCCTCCCGCATCGCAAACACTATAATAAAATTTTTAACCCCTAATCTGCCGCTCCAGACATCGCCGCCACTAGAATAAACATATTAACCCCTAAACCGCCGCACTCCCGCCTCGCAAACATTAGTTAAATATTATTAACCCCTAATCTGCCATCCCTAACATCGCCGCCACATACCTACATTTATTAACCCCTAATCTGCTGCCCCCAACATCGTTACATTGTTACATTGTATCTAGCTTAGGGTTTATTATTATTTTATAGGCAAGTTTGTATTTATTTAACTAGGTAGAATACTTACTAAATAGTTATTAACTATTTAATAACTACCTAGCTAAAATAAATACAGATTTACCTGTAAAATAAAACCTAACCTAAGTTACAATAACACCTAACACTACACTACAATTAAATTCCCTAAATTAAATACAATTAACTAAATTAAATTAAATTAGCTGAATTACAAAGAAAACAAACTCTAAATTACAGAAAATAAAAAACAAATTACAAGATCTTTAAACTAATTACACCTAATCTAATAGCCCTATCAAAATAAAAAAAGCCCACCCAAAATAAAAAACCCTAGCCTAAACTAAACTACCAATAGCCCTTAAAAGGGCCTTTTGCGGGGCATTGCCCCAAAGAAATCAGCTCTTTTACCTGTAAAAAAAATACAAACAACCCCCCAAAAGTAAAACCCACCACCCACACAACCAACCCCCCAAATAAAACCCTAACTACAAAAACCTAAGCTCCCCATTACTCTGAAAATGGCATTTGGATGGACATTGCCCTTAAAAGGGCATTTAGCTCTATTGCAGCCCAAAGCCCTAACCTAAAAAAAACCCTCACCCAATACCCCCTTAAAAACTCCTAACACTAAACCCCGAAGATTCACTTACCGGGAGAAGTCTTCATCCAAGCGGCAAGATGTCCTCAACGAAGCCGGCAGAAGTGGTCCTACAGACGGGCAGAAGTCTTCACCCAGATGGCATCTTCTATTATCTTCATCCTTCCGACGCGGAGTGGCTCCATCTTCAAGACATCTAGCGTGGAACATCCTCTTCAAACGATGTCTTCTTGCTGAATGAAGGTACCTTTAAGTGACGTCATCCAAGATGGCGTCCCTTAGATTCCGATTGGCTGATAGAATTCTATCAGCCAAATGGAATAAAGGTTGAAAAAATCCTATTGGCTGATGCAATCAGCCAATAGGATTGAACTTCAATCCTATTGGCTGATCCCGCTGCCAACATTCCTTTAAAGATACGTGCGCAACTGGCGACAGCGACGGACACATTACAAACACAATTATAGTATAGATTAGATTAGGTTTACATTTTTTCATTTTGGATCATTTTGTTTATTTTTCTCTGTAATTTTAGATTTTTTTATTTTTTGTAATATTAAATTTTATATTTTAATTGAATCTTAGGTTTTTTTAATGTAATGTTAGGATTTTTTCTTTTAATTTTAAGTTAGGATTTTTTTATTTTGGTAATTTTTATTAATTTTTTTAAGAAGATAGTCTTTTTTAATTTATTTAATTGGGGTTAACTTTTTTTTTTTTTCCTTAGGAGCCGGCAAGTCACTGGCGACTCCAGAAATGTTTTTTTCTGCACATTTCTGTAGCTCGCCAGTTTATCTGACTTACGGCAGTATATGATCTGCCGGCACCGTATATATGTGATTCACCTGATGTGTGAGGTGAATTTATGGTGTGTATGTAATCTGGCCTTATATCTGGCATTCTCTTGCTTTTTGTTAGCACCATCATTTATTTTAATACATTCATAATATTTGCAAAAAGTGTCAAAGGTTAGTTCTCCTTTAAAAAATAAATAAATAAAACACAAAATAATACTTATTTCCTTTAAGTCTTCTAAAAAAAACAGCATGGTTCTTTAAACCTTAGTCTATCCATTCTTTAGTGAACTATGACTTAGAAACTGCTGAAGATAGAGAAGCAGGTGAGGCACTTGAAGAGGTTGGAGCGATCACTTAGTGCGTGATGATCTAAAGGTCTCTGGGATGGCTAATTTATTTAAGAATGAGTGCCAATACTTCTATTTCCCTGGTGGATTTCTGTAAAGCCACATTTTACCATGAAAACAGGGTGTCTCGTTAAGGGGTGTATACTGCATTTTTGCATAAGGTAATGCATACATTACAAACGTGCACAATGAAAATTGTAATTTTAAAAATAATACAAAAAACAAAATAATCCAACCACACAAAAATACATAGGAAAACATTTTATTTCATCAAAAATGTCAAATTTGTATGTAAATTACACAGGAATAAATCATATTAACTATGCTCAGCATAAAACATAATTAAAATACACTGGATGTACTTATAAGTACTAAATACAAAGCGTAATTGTTGTTTTATTGTAAAATGTGCATGCATGAAATTGTCTCTTAAATCCAAGAGCAATTATTCAAACATTTTTACCCTACAGATCTCACTGTTTTTTAGATAGCATAGAGTTCTCATTATTTCTATAGAAGACAGCTTGCCACTTTGATAATTGCACCAAGACTGTCCCTGCAAGGCTAAACGTGGTTATCGCTTTTTTGGTGACAAACTTTTGATCATCGGGCCCTAAGTGATTGGCGTTTCTCCTAATCATTTTTTTCCTAAGTATGATTTCCATATTCTGGGGTATATTTATGGAGCTTATTTACCCATGAAACAGAAGTTATAAAGCAGCGGTCTAAAGACCACTGCTCCATAACCTGTCCGCCTGCTCTGAGGCGGCGGACAGAAATCAACCCGATCTAATACGATCGGGTTGACTGACACCCCCTGCTAGCGGTATTGCACCAGCAGTTCACCAGAACTGCTGGTGCAATGATAAATGCCGACAGCGTATGCTGTCGGCATTTATCAATGTGCAGCGGACATGATCCGCAATATCGGATCATGTCTGCTCACACATTAATAAACAGGCCCCTCTAAGTTTAACCATTAACATTCAGAACTGTTTCATAACGTCATACATTTTAAATTTAAATTAACATAGTGAATATATGAAGGTTGGTTATTTATTTCTCTCTAAAATAATGCTGACATTTCATAAATATCAGCTGACTTGAGGACATGTTCTTGCAAACTCTTACTCAAGTTGTTGAACATGAAGTTTGACAAAGTAATAAAAAGTAAAATAGCTAAAACTAGAGAGTTAAAAATTGTGATGCAAATTTTTATACAGTTTGGGTTTTCTGCCTTGCTGTACATCCTTGAACTCTTCAAAAGAAACCTAAGTCTAGCTATGTTCTGTCCACTAATTCCAAAACCCTACCCTTGGGTTTTTTACTCCACAAAGTCATTTTTTTCCACCATTAACTCTACCAAGACTGTCTCAGCTGATCTTGCAATTGTAATGTTGGGTAGTTATCAAATAATTATATTAAATATTGTAATCTGTTTGCTCCAAAGGGGGCATGCATTTCAGCCCTCTCTGTCAGCTCAGAGGTTAACGTATTTATTTCTGTACACATATCCTTGAAAAAAGCACACAGCATTGGCGAAACATGTCTCAGAGTCCGGAGTGGAGTACTTCACGCAGGACTATTACCCATTTTAGGGTCCACAAATAACTGGTATAACTGCATCTGGTTTACACAATAACAGGGTTTATATTCAGTTGGGACTTATATGGGATGTTCTTATAAGCGCCAATTTTGTTTTAACAATTTTATTGTTTTTATAAATACATATGTATTATTAAATATTTCTTATCCCAAATCTGGCTGCGCTTTCACTTGCAACAGAGAAGGCAGCATATGAGCCCTTTAATCATATGGCAGGCTTGTAACATACAGAATATTGTGCTCCACCATATGTGAGTACACACTTGAGGGACAATTTATCAAGTGCCGGGCGGACAAGATTCGTTGTAGCGAATCATGCCAACCCGACATCGCTAAATGCTTACAACATACGCTGTTGGCATTTAACATTGCACAAGCATTTCTTGTGAAATGCTTGTGCAATACTGCCCCCTGCACATTCGCGGCCAATCGGCCTCTAGCAGGGTGTGTCAATTATCCCGATCGTATTATATCAGGATAATTGCAGTCCGCCACCTAAAAGGTGGCGGACAAGTTATGGAGCCGTTGTCTTAGGTAGACCTGAAACTTCGGGGTAGAAAGCAGCATCCGCTGCTTGTTAAAGCTACCCCTTGGCGTTCCTTATTGGGGATTTATTGAATTCATACAATATTGCACTATTGTTTTGTTGATTTTGTATCCTTTATTAATCTTACTTATATTTAACATCTGTACAGATACCTACGTGTAAGAAAATGTTCTCTTCCTATAACTGTAATGTTTTTACACATCTTTATTGAGTGAAGTTTATCAAGGCCAAATCTAGCTGTCTCGAACTTGAAAATGCCATAATCATTAAAACAGGAGAAAATAGTTCATCTCTGGAGATTACAATGATGATAATTTACAGATAAGTGGTTTTCAAGAGTCTAGAGTTGCCATGGCAGTGGAGTATCAAGTGGAAATATAATGTGATTTCAAACTGATGAGCATTTTTTTTTCTATAACTGGTACAGTATTTTGATGACTTTATTTTTTGTGTGTTACTGCCATTATCATTTATTTTATATTTTGTATGTTTATTTTTATAGTGTTTACTTAAATTTTTCAGTCAGATGCAAAATTGTGTCTTATTTAACTTTTTTACATTTTATTTATGATACGCGACTAATCATGAAACTATTTGCTGGTGTACTCTTATAAATGTATTCCTGCTATGGATGATAATTTGCTTTTGTACTCTGTAATACAACTTAATGAAAAATATATCCCCTATAGAGCATTTAAGTTAAAACAACTATCAATTTTGTATTTTGTTGTTGTTGCTGTTATTGTGTACATTTATCTAAAGTGCTTGAAGAGACATATAAAAAAATAAACTAGAAATACGTGCCTGTTTTGTTACCAACTCCCTAATCCTAAAACTACTTCTCCACTCTTATCTCTACTCTTTCTTCTAACCCAAAACGTCTGTTCTCCACCTTCAATACTCTTCTCCACCCACCCCCACCTCCTACTACAACTTATCTCTCAGGTCAAGATTTTGCCAGCTACTTCACTAACAAAATTGACTTCATCAGAATGGAAATCAGCTCTCAACATTCTACCAGTCTCCCACACCCTCAAAAGCTCACAATCATCCAAAACCCACATAGCCATAATTTTAGCTGTTTTGCCCCTGTTAAAGAGAAGGAAGTGTCTGCCCTTATACGATCATCTCACCTCACTACCTGTCCGCTCGACCCCATCCCCTCACAGCTACTCCCCTCCCTCTGTTCTACCCTTACCCCTAAACTCACACACATCTTCAACCTCTTCCTCAGCACTGGCATATTTCCCTCATCTCTTAAACATGCACTGGTCACACCTATCCTCAAAAAACCTGTTCTCTGTTGAACCTCCCCATCCAACTACCGCTCTATTTCCCTACTCCCTCTTGCCTTGAAGCTTCTTGAAAAGCTAATATATGCATGTCTATGTAAACTTTGTTTAAAGGAAGGAACGTAGAAACTAAATAAGTTACTACACACAAGACAGGGATTTCAGCACATTATATTTATTTTACAAATACATAATTCAAAAAACCCTCCATATAGAGATGGTATAGCTCAGTGCTTTTCCAAACATGCATATACGTCATAGGCAGAGCCTCTACATAAACATTAAATAGACGAATGAACCATCTAGAAGTACTTAATTACTATTTGCCCTGAGGAAACCCCTATGATGTCGCAGTCACGTGGGGGGTGAAACGCACGTTGGCAGTGACGTACTCAGAGTGGGTTTGCTCTATCTCAGACCTAACTGAAGGTTACGGTGTTTTCCAGCTAAACAGTAGCTAAGGTTTGTTTGTTTGCTACATGCTTGCTATATGTAGCTGTTCCTCCCCTAAGACGAATCTTTGGAGCCAAAAGTTGGTAATACGGAGGAAAACAAGCTTCTAACAGTTCGCATAATGGCATGGTAACTTTGTTCACTCCTTTTACTTTGGAAAGTCACTGACTTTTTTGGCTTTTTTGCAGTACGTATGGACGCTTAAGTGTATGCTTTAAAGGGAGATTATTACAACAATCTATACATACCTGCTTCACTAAAGAAACTTCTAATGCATTGAACTGTTACACTTATAGCAGCAACTTCTGCCTTTAGGACTACGTTTATGCCAAATGTCCTTACACATTCCATTGATTTTGTGTTTCTGCTGGTTAATAACACTGACCATAATTTGTTGTGGTAATTACTAGACTCATTTTTCAGTTGTACATAGATCCTAACCAATAATTTTATTTTCATGGCACCAAGTACTAATTCATGTTAGTGGTGCCCTCTGAAAAAGGTGTTGTACATATCCCATAGTCTACATTACCTTCATTGACCATTAGGTCATCGTTGTATTTTTATTTGTTTGCAATTGATTATGTTTGCAACAAATTTGTATATTATTAGGAGTGAGGTTATTAACAGGCATAGATCCTCATGGATCACTATGGTGGCCATTTTTCACTATCTATGAGAAGCCTCCCTCTAGTGGAGGTGTTGCTGTGTTAAGAATATAATTAATTATTCAATTGTTTGCTCCTGTTTTTGCCTTAATTGTGTTTAGGTCCACAAAGCAACCATTGCTCTTAAGTACTTCTAGATGGTTCATTTTTCTATTTAATGTTTATGTAGATACTCTGCCTATGACGTATATGAATGTTTGGAAAAGTACTGAGAAATACCATCTCTATATGGTGGGTTCTTTGAATTATGTATTTGTAAAATAAATATAATGCGCTGAAATCCCTGTCTTGTGTTTATTAACTTATTTAGTTTCTACTTTCCTTCCTTTAAACAAAGTTTACAAGTTAGTTTAAGGGTCTGCACAATTCTCCTTCATAAAATGTTAAAACCCAAGGTAAATTTGAACTTGGGCCCAATATATTAAACTAATAATTAGAGCCAGACTCCCATCCAACTTTATATATGCATGTCTATCCCATTTACTTACACTTAACTCCCTCCTTGACCCACTGCAATCTTAATTTTGCCCCCTTCACTTCACAGAGACAGCAATTGTTAAGGTTACTTACGACCTACTTACAGCAAAACCCAAAGGCCACTTCTCTCTGCTTATCCTCCTTGATCTGTCTGCAGCCTTTAAAACTGTCAACAACTCTCTTTTGCTCCAAACCCTCCAATCCTTCGGCATTTGTGACACAGCTCTCACGTGGTTCTCTTCCTATCTGTCTAACTGTACCTTTAGTGTAGCCTTCTCTGGGGTATCCTCTGACCCATTACCACTTTTTGTTGGGGTACCGCAAGGTTCTGTCCTCTTTTCTTTCAATCTACACGTCATCGTTAGGTTCCTTAATAAAGTCCCACGGGTTTCAATATCATTTGTATGCCGATGACACCCAAATCTACCTCTCTGCACCAGACCTTTCTCCTTCTTTGCAAACCAGTGTCACTAACTGTCTGTCTCATATCTCATCTTGGATGTCCTCTCACTAACTTAAGCTAAATCTCTCCAAAACTGAGCCCCTTATTTTCCCCTCTTCTTCAAAAATCTCCACCCCCAACTTCTCTATAAAAACTATTTTGTATTTAGAGATCATTTCTATCTACAAGTCAGAGGCACCACAATGGGGGCAGCTTGTGCCCCCATATATGTGAACATCTACCTTGGTTGATGGGAGAGAGAATATGTGTTTGCAGACAATATGAGTATGTATACAGACCACAATTTATTGTGGCTTCAATATATAGACGACATATTGATTGTCTGGAAAGGGGACAAGGATCTATTTGTTAAAATCATGGGCATTCTTAACAATAATACACTGAACCTTCGGCTATCCTATGAACATGGTTTCAATACAATCAACTTTTTGGATTTTAAAATTAGCCGTGATGACTTCGGAAAGATCCAGTCAGACTTATACAGTAAAACAACTGCTACAAATTCTGTACTGCATTACACTAGCTCCCACCACTACTCTACTAAAAAATCCATACCAGTAGGGGAATTCCTACGGCTAAGGAGAAATTGCTATGACATGGAAACTTACGGCTAGATTTAGAGTTCTGCGGCCAAAGGGGTGCGTTAGCTACGCTGGCTTTTTTTCTCCCGCACCTTTTAAATACCGCTGGTATTTAGAGTTCACAGAATGGCTGCGTTAGGCTCCAAAAAGGGAGAGTAGAGCATATTTACCGCCACTGCAACTCTAGATACCAGCATTGCTTACGGACGCGGCCAGCTTCAAAAATGTGCTCGTGCACGATTTCCCCATAGGAAACAATGGGGCTGTTTGAGCTGAAAAAAAACACCTGCAAAAAAGCAGCGTTCAGCTCCTAACGCAGCTACATTGTTTCCTATGGGGAAACACTTCCTAAGTCTGCACCTAACACCCTAACATGTACCCCGAGTCTAAACACCCCTAACCTTACACTTATTAACCCCTAATCTGCTGCCCCCGCTATCGCTGACCCCTGCATATTATTATTAACCCCTAATCTGCCGCTCCGTACACCGCCGCCAGCTACGTTATCCCTATGTACCCCTAATCTGCTGCCCCTAACACCGCTGACCCCTATATTATATTTATTAACCCCTATCTGCCCCCCACAACGTCGCCTCCACCTACCTACAATAATTAACCCCTAATCTGCCGACCAGATCTCAGCGCTACTATAATAAATGTATTAACCCCTAAAGCTAAGTCTAACTCTAACCCTAACACCCCCCTAACTTAAATATAATTTAAATCTAACGAAATAAATGAACTATTATTAAATAAATTATTCCTATTTAAAGCTAAATACTTACCTGTAAAATAAACCCTAATATAGCTACAATATAAATAATAATTATATTGTAGCTATCTTAGGATTTATTTTTATTTTACAGGCAACTTTGTAATTATATTAACCAGGTACAATAGCTATTAAATAGTTAATAACTATTTAATAGTTACCTAGTTAAAATAATTACAAAATTACCTGTAAAATAAATCCTAACCTAAGTTACAATTAAACCTAACACTACACTATCAATAAATTAATTAAATACAATACCTACAATTATCTACAATTAAACCTAACACTACACTATCAATAAATTAATTAAATACAATACCTACAAATAAATACAATGAAATAAACTAACTAAAGTACAAAAAATAAAAAAGAACAAAGTTACAAAAAATAAAAAAATATTTACAAACATTAGAAAAATATTACAACAATGTTAAACTAATTACACCTACTCTAAGCCCCCTAATAAAATAACAAAGCCCTGATTGGATCAGCCAATCGGATTGAGCTCGCATTCTATTGGCTGATCGGAACAGCCAATAGAATGCAAGCTCAATCTGATTGGCTTATTGGATCAGCCAATCGGATTGAACTTGAATCTGATTGGCTGATTCCATCAGCCAATCAGAATTTTCCTACCTTAATTCCGATTGGCTGATAGAATCCTATTAGCCAATTGGAATTCGAGGGACGCCATCTTGGATGACTTCCCTTAAAGGAACCTTCATTCTTCAGTTGGACGTCGAACGAAGAGGATGGATCCGCACCGGAGGTCTTCAAGATCAGCCGCTCGTCATCCGATGGAACAACATAGAAGATGCGGCTTGGATGAAGATGTTTGCCGGTCCCGATGTCCTTTTCTGCCCGGATAGGATGAAGATTTCTTCCTGAAGATGGACTTCTTCATTTGCCGCTTGGATCCAGACTTCAGCTGGAGGATGGACGTCACTCTTCAGCCCCTGCTTGGGCTTGGATGAAGATTTCGGAGGCTCTTCTGGACATATCGGGACCTGGCGTAGTGAAGACAAGGTAGGGAGATCTTCAGGGGCTTAGTGTTAGGTTTATTTAAGGGGGGTTTGGGTTAGATTAGGGGTATGTGGGTGGTGGGTTGTAATGTTGGGGGGGGGTATTTTATGTTTTTTTTTACAGGCAAAAGAGCTGAATTCTTTGGGGCATGCCCCGCAAAGGGCCCTTTTCAGGGCTGGTAAGATAAAACAGCTTTTGGATTTTAATTTTAGAATAGGGTAGGGCATTTTTTTATTTTGGGGGCCTTTGTTATTTTATTAGGGGGCTTAGAGTAGGTGTAATTAGTTTAAAATTGTTGTAATATTTTTCTAATGTTTGTAAATATTTTTTTATTTTTTGTAACTTAGTTCTTTTTTATTTTTTGTACTTTAGTTAGTTTATTTCATTGTATTTATTTGTAGGTATTGTATTTAATTAATTTATTGATAGTGTAGTGTTAGGTTTAATTGTAGGTAATTGTAGGTATTTTATTTAATTTATTTATTGATAGTGTAGTGTTAGGTTTAATTGTAGATAATTGTAGGTATTTTATGTAATTAATTTATTGATAGTGTAGTGTTAGGTTTAATTGTAACTTAGGTTAGGATTTATTTTACAGGTAATTTTGTAATTATTATTTTTTTTTTTAATAATTTTTTTTATTGAAGTTCCAAAAAAGAAAGACAACATACAAAATCAATAGAACTCAACATTACAAGAAATAATGGTGTGTAACAATCAATCATACAGAGGACTATAACCCTGTTGACATACAAGAAAAATCTCCAGCTGTGAATGACATAAAATACAGTAAACTTAGTTTATAAAAACAGTGTTCCACGGGTACATAAATACATTTTAAGAAATAGATCATATAATAATAGCTAAGCAATGTTGAGTTCAGAGAAGGATGTCCTCAATTTTCAATATAAGTTATATTATGATAATAATATGATAACTAGGCCCAAGTATATTACAGGCTAAGGGCTAGACAAAAACGTAATCGGAATTTAGTGTTAGTTTAAGATGGCCCATCTGGATTAGGATAATAGTAAAAGGTTCTATAAGAAATTTAAAACTCATATATGGTGAGCCTAGTTAGTGAGCCAAGTGATAGAAAAAAGAAAATAAAAGGGGGTGCAGCGAGCAAGAGCCGCTCTAGAGGGGGGATGTTCTAATAATAATGTAAACCGACCTTCTTAGAGTGTGTTATTAAGGGTAGAGAGGTAACTGTGAATTAGTGACGGAGACAAATTTGTAGGTATAACTTGCTATGTGGAGGTAAGGGAGCTCAAGGGGAGGTAGAAATAATTAGAAATAATTAATTGGGGGCAAGCGCTAATCCCATTTGATACAAGGCATCTGGTGGAAGCTATGTTGAATACCAAACTATATAAGATGGGGTGGTAAGGGGGAGGGGGGTACCTTATTATGAATTGCTACATATTAAGAATAATTCCTTAAACATAGGAGACCATTAGGTATAGGTCTAGTAAAAGGGTGAAGGGGGGTGATGCTAAAAGTAATCCCATGGGTTGAAGATGAGGAGTGGATAGTAGTGTTATTAGGTTGTCTATGTATTTCAATCTGTCTAAACTGAAGCCCCTTAACGACTAAACATCAGTGCCATAAGTGAGATTTGGGCTATTAGTAGAACAATTAGAGTACTAACCTCCTGATACGAACAGCTCAAACCACTATGTGGGTTAAACAAAAATAAACAAACATTAGCTAATTCAGCTTTCCCATTCAGAGCGAAGGTGTGCGTTAGGCCACCGTTGGGAGCTGATGCTTACCTAGAAATGTGAAGGGAGCAATTACATACAAGATATAAAAGGGAAATGTGTAGCATAGAGATGATCCCTTAATTTAAACAGCTTCGAGGTGGGATAAGTCTAATAGGTTTTCCCCAAACAACCAAGCAGGAAAAATAATGCAAACATAACAAATCAAAGGATAGTACCCCCACCTATAAACAATGATTAGATTATAATAGACATGCAACTGAAAATGTAGGACTAATCAGACCCTGGGCTGATTTTGTAATTATTTTAATTAGGTAACTATTAAATAGTTATTAACTTGGGGGGGGGGGGCAACCGCCGGGGTGATAGGACAGACATAGTAAGAGCTCCTGCATTTAATGCTCAATTTTGGATCGTTTTCACATGATTTAACAGAAAAAATTCCTCCAGAAACACCTATCACCCTGGCTAAACTATACCTATGAAAAGTTAATATAAAGCTTCCAGAATTCGCTGAAAATACGACTCTTTTTGTGTCCTCCTCCATTGCCACGAGGTAGCCAGAATCTTTAGCCTGTATTCATACTGTGGAGGCTTCCTTGCAATTGTATTTCCCAGGTGCTGGGGCACAGATATCGGAACTTTACCTTCTGATTGACAGCCGTATCTACCGCCAGGTCCCTACTAATAACTGGCATTTACCATGGATCCCCATGCCCTCCTGCAGGAAATCGGCTCTCTATTGCGGCAGTACCGGGAGGCCTACGCAGTTTCCCTTGACCCTGTTTGTGGCGACCTTACCTTCAACCCCTTGGACACAGACTTCGCTAGCACTACTTTTGCTGCGCCTTCCTCGGGAGACACAGCATTACCCCCCTGCAGCGCCTCATCTTCTCCATTCCTAGAACCCCAATTAAGGGGCCTCACCATTTCATCACCGGAGATGAGGAGCTGCCTCGAGACCACGTTAGCTCACAAGCCCATACCTGGCTGGGGGCCCATTGAGCTGGGAGCTGCGGCTGACAGTTTGGTTGCGGAGGAACCCCACAATCATAAGAGCCACATTGCGGACATAGTGGAGCATGCAATGCTTAAGCTCCCCCTAAAATTATTAAATCAACTGTCTGCCCGACTAAAGATAAGTTTGGCCCTGGGGATTCTAACTGGAAGTGAGGAGTCGGATCCTAAAGCTACAATGCATGCAAAGGGTGATCACTTACCTGAGACACAGCAGCGATTGTGCGAACTTAGGCCCCAGACAACCGAGGAGTCTACAGAGCAGCGGTGGAAGACGGGCGTGGGCTGAAGCTTTCCCCCAAGACAGACCATCCCTGGGGCAGGTACAGTAAGAAGGGACGTCTACCATGTTTAGCTATCTTAACTTTTGCCTCCATGTACCGTGGGAAGCTATATCTTTTCCCTACGCTGTGAACTGACTGCCTTGTCTCATAGACTTGAAAGTGCAAGGAACGTGCAAGTTAGTGTGGGACTTATGGCTGCTTGCTTGCTTCTATGTACAACTTGTGCTTAAAATGTTAGCTTCCTTTTCACTTGGGGAGCGAACGCTGATGCAACTTGTAAACTGAGAACCACCGTTATACATTAAGTTTGGTTTGTATTATATATAATTGTTATGGTGGTTTAATTCCCAGATTGCCTATATTTCTGTTTTATGTGCTGTATTTGGGAATGCTATACTTATGCTATTGCCCTCCTTACCTATGGTTTTTGTATATCCTGTTTACCGTCAGTTAATATCCTGTAGCTTAAATCTGTTATTTGAAAATGGAAGGAGATTAAGGTTTGATCTATAGAAAGTGACAAGTGATGTTTCCTAGATTTGCTTTACTCTCCATAAATCATAAAATAAGGGGAACATTTCACTACATAGAACTGATCACCACCATAGTATAGTGTGGGATTCAAGCAAATATTGTGAAAAGGATATACTGAAGTGTACTGTGAATTAGAATTAGAATATTAGAATTTACTCTGCTTACATAGTTAAATCGATGGTGGCAAAATGGCTATCTGCTTAAGTGGTTATTTTTAGTAGTTGTTCCTACCTTATTTGCAGGACTCAACATCCATTACCTCACATTGTTCTTAATATCTTAAGATCGCTACAATGCTCCTATTATATGCTCTAGTATTGAGGATATGTTACAGCATGAGTACTTGTTTACATATGTCTATATATTTAGCCTTTCATGGTAGGTAAAGAATTATGCTTGCTCCTTGTTTGTCTTTTAGCAACCTAACTCTTTACTGCCTTGCCTTAGAAATTTACTTTACTTTTCAACTTTACACTGAATACAAAACAGACAAGGTTTTGATGTTCACTCCATTTCATATTATGTGCCTAATACTGACAATTAAGTGAGAGCCATTATCACCGGGAGTTTCTATACTCTTACATTGCAGGGATACAGATGTAGGGTAAGAGGTCTGGAGATGCCTAGTTTACTACATAACTGTATTATTTAAGCTACTTTGTAATTGAGATGCTATCATAGTCTTTTTCCATAACCTAGTCAGTCCCTTCTGATTCATAGTTTCATAAGCATATTTTTGTCATAAAACAAACCGCACTACCTGCTTAAAAGGCTAAAGCTACAATATACGGAATGAGAACAACTCGTAATCTGTTGCCGAGTCATGATTGGATCCTTGCTGGGTATAGGGCCCATGCCCAGGGGATAGGATCTAGGACAACTTAGGTATAGAAATATAGCCTTCCTTTTTTTCTTTATGTCAACTCTGAAATAATTGTAGTGTTAAAAATAGTTACAGCATTCTTCAACCCCTACTTAATAATTGCATGAGCGATTGTATTATATGTTTATAACTTTATCATCTCATATGGTTATTATTGCCCTGTATGTATATAAGGGGGTAAGCAATGTCCAGGAGTAATCTAAATGAGAACTCCGATACCTCTCATCCCTCACCTAACAAATGCCCCGTTTCTAAGAAAAGTTTTACATTATCTCATAACTTCAAAATATCCATAAGGTTTCAATGAGCAGACTGGTCCTGCACTACTTATACCAGACATTACCTCCTCTCCCACTGTATCTTAAATAAGTAAAGGAAATTTCACCAACTCCCTAGGTTTCGACAGCTAGGTTATATCCTACTGGATATAACATAGGCCTTACATGTAAATCGGCACTTTTTATCCCTGTATTTACTAGTTTTAACTGCTCACGAGATTCTCCATATAGATAGGATGCTTAAACAAGCTTGTTTTGTGCCTCCAGGCAACAGTTTCCCCTGTTCTTATATGAAGGCATCGCATATAGTGGAGTAACACTTTATCTGTAACCCTCATATCCTTAGTCCTGCATTGCCATTAGCCCGAAAACAAGGAACTTATAGCCTCACTAAGCCAGATAACCTACTGGTCTTAAATGTAACCCACTCCTTTCTAACTCCTCCTTGGGGTCTCATAGGTCCCTATATTGTTATGCAGAGTAATATTGCTCCGTATAGCTATAGCCTGTTTATGCCACTCATAGAACTTACTACATAGAAACTCTCACCTCCCTCCCCCCCCCCAAACTCTAAACTCTAATGTGTTTCCTTGTTTAGGAAAACTAAACACGCGGCTTCTCTTGCCTATGCCGCAACCCTTACCATTCCTTTAATAGCAATTCTTACACTCTAATACAGTGCTGATCTTATCTTCCCCATTGGGATTAGTAAGATGGGTCAGCTACATTCAATCTTCACCTAGAATAGTAAGACTTTTTATTATACTCCCTCTAATGATAATCAAAATGTATTAGGGCCCATATGTGGCTCATTGTAGCATGAGAGGGACTTGCATCACCTAAAAAGAGGTTTCAGTTTTGCCTATTAATAATTATAGTTACTGTTACTTTTACTGTTTTGCAGGAATACAGGCAAATGTATGATTATACGGAATATGTATGTACTTCATTTCAAAGTTTTTATTACATGTATATCTAATTTTTGTACTGTGCAATAACCTCAATAAAAATTATTTAAAAAAAAAAAATAGTTATTAACTATTTAATAGCTATTGTACCTGGTTAAAATAAATACAAAGTTACCTGTAAAATAAATATTAGTCCTAAAATAGATACAATATAATTATAATTTATATTGTAGCTATATTAGGGTTTATTTTACAGGTAAGTATTTAGCTTTAAATAGGATTCATTTATTTAATAAGAGTTAATTTATTTTGTTAGATTTAAATTATATTTAATTTAGGGGGGTGTTAGTGTTAGGGTTAGACTTAGCTTTAGGGGTTAATCCATTTATTATAGTAGCGTGTGGTCCGGTCGGCAGATTAGGGGTTAATAATTGTAGGTAGGTGGAGGTGACGTTGGGGGCGGCAGATTAGGGGTTAATAAATATAATATAGGGGTTGGCGGTATTAGGGGCAGCAGATTAGGGGTACATAGGGATAATGTAGGTTGCGGCGGTGTATGGAGCGGCAGATTAGGGGTTAAAAAATATGCAGGTGTCAGCGATAGCGGGGGGCGGCAGATTAGGGGTTAATAAATATTATGTTGGTGTCGGCGGTATTAGGGGCAGCAGATTAGGGGTACATAGGGATAATGTAGGTGGCGGCGATGTACGGAGCGGCAGATTAGGGGTTAAAAAATTTTAATAGAGCGGCGGCGATGTGGGGGGGGCCTCGGTTTAGGGGTACATAGGTAGTTTATGGGTGTTAGTGTACTTTAGAGCACAGTAGTTAAGAGCTTTATAAACCGGCGTTAGCCCAGAAAGCTCTTAACTACTGACTTTTTTCTGCGGCTGGAGTTTTGTCGTTAGATTTCTAACGTTCACTTCAGCCACGACTCTAAATACCAGCGTTAGAAAGATCCCATTGAAAAGATAGGATACGCAAATGGCGTAGGGGGATCTGCGGTATGGAAAAGTTGCAGCTGCAAAGTGAGCGTTAGACCCTTTCCTGCCTGACTCCAAATACCAGCGGGCGGTAAAAACCAGCGTTAGGAGCCTCTAACGCTGGTTTTGACGGCTACCGCCCAACTCTAAATCTAGGCCATATAGATTAAGATCAAAGGAGTTAAGAATAAGATTAAAGGAGAGGGTATACCCAGCAAAAAGCATTCGTAAAGCAAAGCAACGGGCTGTCCACACAGAAAGGGACAGCCTTTTAGTAACAAAACAAAGAAAAAAAACTGGACTATGAGATTTATAGGGACGTTTAACAAATGTCACAATGAAATCTTAGAAGCATTGAACAAACATGTTGACATCTTGAAATCTGATAATGAAATTGCAAATATGATAGGTGATAGAATTGCTGTCAGCTGGCGCAGGTCAAAGACTTTGCGTGACAAACTGGTATGTAGCCATCTGACCAGGAAGAAACCGAAGAAGAAAGATGGACTAAAGGGAACATACCAATGTGGAACCTTTTCCTATTGTAAATACATTAGGAATGTGACAAAATTGGAGATACATCCTCATGGCAAAATGTGCATTACTGATCTATTCACCTGTAGGTCTAAAAATGATGCCACCTTAGCTCCCACGATAGGTAAAAAAAATCACAACAGGATACAAAAGACCACGAAATTTAAAGGACCAACTAGGCAAAAGTCACTACATCCATGCTCCTAAGAAATTGACTAATAACCCTGGCATGTATCCCTGTAGCTCTTGCACATATAATGAAAATCAAACAAATTACAGATAAAACAGGTAAAATACATCCCCTATACCAACTATATATACATCCCCTATGCAGAACTACAGGTGTAATTTACATTCTCTCCTGTTCATGTAACAAATTATACGTAGGAATGACACCCAGAGAAATCAGAGTCAGAGTATTTATCTTAATAACATTAAAATGCAGACAAAGATGAATCCAATGGCAAAATGTTAACAACGGTAGCCAAACATTTTCAAACAGTGCATTCCAGCAAACAATCAGAATTAAAGTACTCAGTATTCCATCAAATCTCCTTAGGGATCAGGGCCAGAAATCTAGAAAAAGATTTATTACGTGTAAAATGCAGATGAATATACTTACTAGATACTTTGAAACCCAAGGGGTTGAATGCAAATAATAATTACTTATAGATTTATGTTCAAAACAATAAAAACCCTGATACTTCATTTAGGCCTAGATTTGGAGTTCGGCGGTAGCCGTCAAAACCAGCGTTAGAGGCTCCTAACGCTGGTTTTGGCCGCCCGCTGGTATTTGGAGTCAGTGATTAAAGGGTCTAACGCTCACTTTTCAGCCGCGACTTTTCCATACCGCAGATCCCCCTATGCCATTTGCGTAGCCTATCTTTTCAATGGGATCTTTCTAACGCTGGTATTTAGAGTCGTTTCTGAAGTGAGCGTTAGAGCTCTAACGACAAGATTCCAGCCGCCTGAAAATAGCAGGAGTTAAGAGCTTTCTGGCTAACGCCGGTTCATAAAGCTCTTAACTACTGTACCCTAAAGTACACTAACACCCATAAACTACCTATGTACCCCTAAACCGAGGTCCCCCCACACCGCCGCCACTCGATTAAAATTTTTAACCCCTAATCTGCCGACCGCCACCTACGTTATACTTATGTACCCCTAATCTGCTGCCCCTAACCCCGCCGACCCCTGTATTACATTTATTAACCCCTAACCTGCCCCCCACAACGTCGCCGCCAGCTACTTAAAATAATTAACCCCTAATCTTCCGACCGCAAAGCGCCGCCACCTACATTATCCCTATGAACCCCTAATCTGCTACCCCTAACACCGCCGACCCCTATATTATATTTATTAACCCCTAATCTGCCCCCCTCAACGTCGCCGACACCTGCCTACACTTATTAACCCCTAATCTGCCGAGCGGACCTGAGCGCTACTATAATAAAGTTATTAACCCCTAACCCGCCTCACTAACCCTATCATAAATAGTATTAACCCCTAATCTGCCCTCCCTAACATCGCCAACACCTAACTTCAATTATTAACCCCTAATCTGACGACCGGAGCTCACCGCTATTCTAATAAATTGATTAACCCCTAAAGCTAAGTCTAACCCTAACACTAACACCCCCCCTAAGTTAAATATAATTTAAATCTAACGAAATAAATTAACTCTTATTAAATAACTTATTCCTATTTAAAGCTAAATACTTACCTGTAAAATAAATCCTAATATAGCTACAATATAAATTATAATTATATTATAGCTATTTTAGGATTAATATTTATTTTACAGGCAACTTTGTAATTATTTTAACCAGGTACAATAGCTATTAAATAGTTAAGAACTATTTAATAGCTACCTAGTTAAAATAATTACAAAATTACCTGTAAAATAAATCCTAACCTAAGATATAATTAAACCTAACACTACCCTATCAATAAATTAATTAAATAAACTACCTACAATTACCTACAATTAACCTAACACTACACTATCAATAAATTAATTAAACACAATTGCTACAAATAAATACAATTAAATAAACTAGCTAAAGTACAAAAAATAAAAAAGAACTAAGTTACAAAAAATAATAAAATATTTACAAACATAAGAAAAATATTACAACAATTTTAAACTAATTACACCTACTCTAAGCCCCCTAATAAAATAACAAAGCCCCCCAAAATAAAAAATTCCCTACCCTATTCTAAATTAAAAAAGTTACAAGCTCTTTTACCTTACCAGCCCTGAACAGGGCCCTTTGCGGGGCATTCCCCAAGGATTTCAGCTCTTTTGCCTGTAAAAAAAAACATAACATACCCCCCCCCAACATTACAACCCACCACCCACATACCCCTAATCTAACCCAAACCCCCCTTAAATAAACCTAACACTAAGCCCCTGAAGATCTTCCTACCTTGTCTTCACCATACCAGGTTCACCGATCCGTCCTGGCTCCAACATCTTCATCCAACCCAAGCGGGGGTTGGCGATCCATCATCCGGTGCTGAAGAGGTCCAGAAGAGGCTCCACAGTCTTCCTCCTATCCGGCAAGAAGAGGACATCCGGACCGGCAAACATCTTCTCCAAGCGGCATCTTCAATCTTCTTCCATCCGGTGCGGAGCGGGTCCATCTTGAAGCAGGCGACGCGGATCCATCCTCTTCTTCCGTTGTCTCCCGACGAATGACGGTTCCTTTAAGGGACGTCATCCAAGATGGCGTCCCTCGAATTCCGATTGGCTGATAGGATTCTATCAGCCAATCGGAATTAAGGTAGGAATTTTCTGATTGGCTGATGGAATCAGCCAATCAGAATCAAGTTCAATCCGATTGGCTGATCCAATCAGCCAATCAGATTGAGCTCGCATTCTATTGGCTGTTCCGATCAGCCAATAGAATGCAAGCTCAATCTGATTGGCTGATTGGATCGGCCAATCGGATTGAACTAGATTCTGATTGGCTGATTCCATCAGCCAATCAGAAAATTCCTACCTTAATTCCGATTGGCTGATAGAATCCTATCAGCCAATCGGAATTCGAGGGACGCCATCTTGGATGACGTCCCTTAAAGGAACAGTCATTCGTCGTTCAGTCGTCGGTCCGGATGGATGTTCCGCGCTGGAGGTCTTCAGGATCCTGCCGCTTCGCTCCGGATGGAAGACCATAGAAGATGCCGCCTGGATGATGACTTCAATTGGATGGAAGATCCTCTTCTGCCCCGCTTGGATGAAGACTTTGACCGGATCATGGACCTCTTCAGCCCCCGCTTGGGCTTGGATCAGGACATCGGAGGAGCTCTTTAGGACGGATCGGTGAACCTGGTATGGTGAAGACAAGGTAGGAAGATCTTCAGGGGCTTAGTGTTAGGTTTATTTAAGGGGGGTTTGGGTTAGATTAGGGGTATGTGGGTGGTGGGTTGTAATGTTGGGGGGGGGGTATTGTATTTATTCTTTTACAGGCAAAAGAGCTGAAATTCTTGGGGCATGCCCCGCAAAGGGCCCTGTTCAGGGCTGGTAAGGTAAAAGAGCTTGTAACTTTTTTAATTTAGAATAGGGTAGGGCATTTTTTATTTTGGGGGGCTTTGTTATTTTATTAGGGGGCTTAGAGTAGGTGTAATTAGTTTAAAATTGTTGTAATATTTTTCTTATGTTTGTAAATATTTTTTTATTTTCTGTAACTTAGTTCTTTTTTATTTTTTGTACTTTAGCTAGTTTATGTAATTGTATTTATTTGTAGGTAGTTTATTTAATTATTTTATTGATAGGGTAGTGTTAGGTTTAATTATATCTTAGGTTAGGATTTATTTTACAGGTAAATTTGTTATTATTTTAACTAGGTAACTATTAAATAGTTCTTAACTATTTAATAGCTATTGTACCTGGTTAAAATAATTACAAAGTTGCCTGTAAAATAAATATTAATCCTAAAATAGCTATAATATAATTATAATTTATATTGTAGCTATATTAGGATTTATTTTACAGGTAAGTATTTAGCTTTAAATAGGAATCATTTATTTAATAAGAGTTAATTTATTTCGTTAGATAAAAATTATATTTAACTTAGGGGGGTGTTAGTGTTAGGGTTAGACTTAGCTTTAGGGGTTAATACATTTATTAGAATAGCGGTGAGCTCCGGTCGGCAGATTAGGGGTTAATAATTGAAGTTAGGTGTCGGCGATGTTAGGGAGGGCAGATTAGGGGTTAATACTATTTATAATAGGGTTAGTGAGGCGGGTTAGGGGTTCATAACTTTATTATAGTAGCGCTCAGGTCCGCTCGGCAGATTAGGGGTTAATAAGTGTAGGCAGGTGGAGGCGACGTTGAGGGGGGCAGATTAGGGGTTAATAAATATAATATAGGGGTCGGCGATGTTAGGGCAGCAGATTAGGGGTACATAGGGATAACGTAGGTGGCGGCGGTTTACGGAGCGGCAGATTAGGGGTTAAAAAAATATGCAGGGGTCAGCGATAGCGGGGGCGGCAGATTAGGGGTTAATAAGTGTAAGGTTAGGGGTGTTTAGACTCGGGGTACATGTTAGGGTGTTAGGTGCAGACGTAGGAAGTGTTTCCCCATAGGAAACAATGGGGCTGCGTTAGGAGCTGAACGCTGCTTTTTTGCAGGTGTTAGGTTTTTTTTCAGCTCAAACAGCCCCATTGTTTCCTATGGGAAAATCGTGCACGAGCACGTTTTTGAGGCCGGCCGCGTCCGTAAGCAACTCTGGTATCGAGAGTTGCATTTGCGGTAAAAATGCTCTACGCTCCTTTTTTGGAGCCTAACGCAGCATTTGATTAAACTCTCGATACCAGAGTTAAATTTATGGTGCGGCCAGAAAAAAGCCCGCGGAGCGTTAACAGCCCTTTTACCGCCGAACTCCAAATCTAGGCCTTAATTTTTAGCTATCACTTCCTTTATGTTTATGTTTATTCATCACTTTATATTTATATGATACTTACTGTGTCATTTATTATATCCTAGCACTCCTTAACTCCTTATTTTTATTTTTATACTTCACCCAAAGCGGTAAACTTCACAATTTAGCCACATTACTAGTATACCCTATTAAGGAATCTATATTCCATTTATTAATGTTTATCACCCCTAGACTTTTCTTTTATAAGTCACCCCTTAACATTATTCTTATTTCATCACTGTATTTAATCACTTTGAGACCTAATAATAAGTCTCCCTTGTATTCTATCTCCTAACTCCCTATATTTGTCAGCCCATTCATCATATATCCACCCTAACTTACATCTAAAATATGAGACATATTTAAAACAACAACAGAAGAAGTATTAGCTGCGGAATCTGTTGGCGCTCTACAAATAACCGATAATAATAATAATAATAATAATAAATAAGTCTTACAAGGTAATCAATACTATTTCTTTAAGCACCAATATGCATTTAAAATATTGTATTGCCAGTTAGACTTTCAAACTAACTTAGTAATTCTAACATCTTCTATCCACTTTATACATTTTAACTATTATTCTCGCTAATCCCTTTACTCACTAAATCAGTGCCATTATGAGTGTATATTAAACACATAGGGGCCGATTTATCAAGCTCCGTATGGAGCTTGATGCCCCTTGTTTCTGGGCTGCTCCATAACTTGTCCGCCTGTTCTGAGGCCGCGGACAGAAATCAACCCGATTGAATACGAATATGAATTTGCAGGGGACGACATTGCACCAGCAGTTCAGAAGAATTGCTGGTGCAATGATAAATGCTGACAGCGTATGCTGTCGGCATTTATCGATGTGCGGCGGACATGATACGCTAAATCGTATGATGTCCACTCGCACATTAATAAATGTACCCCATAGATATATCATGCATATGCCTAACGTATATCCGAACAATATTTAAATAACATCCCCCTGCCCCGTAAATATAAGCTTTTATTAAATATCCATTACATAAGAAGATACATGATGTACGTTTGCAACAATGTTAATGTTACAATTTGATATTTTGCTATATCGTTAAACTTTCTAGTATCTATAATATATATTCATTCTCATTATATCACAGTCAATGATCATCTGCACTATTTTGCTTTACTCTCGAGATCATTGGCACTGTATTGTCGCCATTACTAGTAACATAACATGCAAAATTGTGCTAGGATATAAATCTACATTTAGTCAGTTAGCTATAACCTTACGATCTGCATTGCAATCTAATAGTAAAGGTAATGGTACCCGGTGTTACACATACAAATGTTTCATCTGCGATACACTGTTGCAGGTGTAAAAACATATATAATACACAAAATGATCTGCCAAGTACCTAAGATTATTAACAATACAGCTGATCAAATACAGAACGTAAACTAAGATTCAAAAGTCTGTCAAAATCCATTGGCTATAATGTTTAAATTGACATCCATTATAATCAATCAAACATTATTCTAACCCTCCTTCCCAACCAATCAGCATGGAGAGGAGTGACCTGTGAACTGACAAAAGACCCAAACAAACGACTGGCGCGTATCCCCTCTGAGGAAGCATGAGAGTGAAACATGTGTCAGGGGACCGGTTAGTGAGAGTGCTGTCTCTCTTATTTTAAACAGTTTACTCTGTCTGCCTGGATATACTGCTCTAAGTGTGGTTGATTTTTATTTAAAAAGCTGTATATGTGATCGCTTACTTTGGCTACTAATCTGAGATTTCTCTTTTAACATCCCAAATTACAGGTAAGATAACTTTAAAATAATTCCCGCTATAGAAGGAGTTTAGTTGTGCTAAGATCAGTAAGGATTCTGAATGATTGTTCTTGTTGGTGTTTGAACGATACTGTATTCACATTAATAGTAATCATATAATTATACCATCAGATCTTAATCCAAATCTGATTATAACCTATCAGTGGTATTATCCACAGCGATCTACCCCACAGTATCTAATATTTTCCCACCAGTTACTCCATGGCAGCAGAGTATAAGTGTTTTGAACCCATAGTGTGTCTTTTCTCTGTTTAATAAACTGAGAGTCCGAATAGTGATATTCAATTCACCTTGTTTTTAGAACAACCTTTTCACCTTTTTCTCATCCTATATCATTCTTGAGGGGTTAGCACTCTTTTTGTTGCTGCCTTTTTTGCAACTCTGTCTTCTTGGGCCTGTGGCTTTCCTCAGAACGACTGGGGGGCTTAGGCTCAGTTTTATATTTCAGAGTCCTCCTGTCTGGCTCCACCTGCCAGCCAGCTACAGGCAGTTATCTAATCATTTTAGGAATATTAAGACTAAGCTTTGTATTCCTTGCCCAGACTTAAAAATAAAAATAACATTTTCTGTAAAGAAAATGGAATGTGACATATTCATATTCAACTACCTTCAGGTTTGGCGCTGTAGGCAGTGTCAGGTTAGAGGGAGTGATAAATGTTTTTATTTTATTTTATTTATTTCTTCAACAACATGGGATAATGGCAAAAAGAATACACATAGAAGAAAATAATAACAGAAAAGAGAAAATACATTACATGCCCATTACATGCCAAATCCTACAACTGAGACACCACACAGGGTGTTTAAATCAAGGCATTTACCAGGTACTGGAGAGAATAGAATTTATCCAATTAAATTTAAATAGAGATAGTACCTTAAATATACTCTATATTTCTAAATCACATTGTTGAAGTTTTTCTAATAGGATGCACAAACAGAACAGACAAACAAACACACATACAAACAAACACACATACAAACAAACACACATACAAACAAACACACATACAAACAAACACACATACAAACAAACAACAAAGCAAAAACAAAAAAAATAAAAAATAAAATACCCCCTCACCACCCCGCGCATCTTCACTGTGGTTTATTGAACTTTTACATCAGGATATTGAGTTCACCCCTGAGACACATATTTTAAACAGTAATAGAGGATGCAACAGTTCTAATATATTGTAATTGAATACAAGTTGGAAGACTAATAATGAAGCTACCCCATTTTAGAAAATAATCCAGTATCTCTTTCTCAACTGCATTATTTATTTCAAATTGCTCTACAATTGCTTTGCTCTGCACATTTTTCATAAAAAGAGTAAACTTCGGACTATTTTTATCTTTCCATGAGGAAAAGATAATATTTTGTGCATTCATTATAGCAAAGTTGATAAATATAGACTCCTCCCTTTCACAGGCTTCATCTCTGAGAAATATGATCTCTTCCTTGCTCAAAACAATTATTCGCTGCAATCTCTTAGATAGCCAATATGTAATTTTGCCCCAAAAAGCTCTTACTTTCGGGCAATCCCAAAAGACAGTGAATTAAATCAGCTAGTGGAGAGCTACATCTAGAACACTTATACTTATTTATTATTTTTATTATTTCTCCATTTCCCTAAATGAAATGGTGTTATATAGGTCCTATTAATCAATTTTATATGTGACTCCCGCCACGATAATTGAGGTGTTGCCCGCCATGCACAAAATATACTTTTACTTACTATGTTGACATTCAATGTTGGGAACTCAACATTCCACTTATGCACAATATCCTCCAGATTTGTTTTCCCTTCAATTTTTAGTACAAGGTTATACCAACCTTAGACAGAAGCTCTGTCTTGCTGAAATAGGTTAATACCAGCATAAATTCCTTCCCAATTTTTAAAGAAAGATCCTAAATTACCTGAATTTAAAAGATTCCTAAACAGCTAAACATATCACAAGTTAAACAGATTTTTAAGATCAGTAAAGGATCTAACCGCTAGAGTTACGTTATCGATAAATTGTGAGAAAAATTCCAGGCCCTTAGATTTCCATGTCCGAAATATTATAGATCCACATTGGGAGGGAATAGAGGGTTCCCTATAATAGGTAAGAATTTAGAGCTATGAAAATCTACATTTAGACTTTTACAAAATCTTTGCCAAGCAATTATAGGATTTCTAAAAGTGATAAGATATTTCAGGTCAGGTGACCATTCTTTAACGTCTATATGTAATAATGCCTTGAAAACATAGGGTATAAAATAGGGTAGTTCAATTTCTTTAATACATAGCCGTGGCAGCTCCAGTAACCATTCTGGAACAATTTTCATAAGACAAGTTAAATTATATTTCTGAAATGCAAGCAGACCCAAGCCTGCATATTCCTTGAGCTGCGAAAGTCTGTATAATGCGAGCCTGAAAGTCTCTAAGCATTCTGTTCAAGATCTTAATATCCTGATTTTTTTTAAAAAGGGTAAATTCTGCATGATATATAACAGTATTGGCAAAGTTATCATTTTTATTAGATTGTTTTTCCCAGCTAAAGACAATGGTAACGTTGACCATTTCTTAATATCTCTCCTTATTTTATTGAATAAATTACAAAAATTGATCTTATAGCACTCCTCTGGATTCTTGCTTACATTCGGCTAGATTATGAGTTGTGCGTTAGGCTTAAAAAGCAGCATTGACCGGTCCCAACGCTGCTTTTTAACGCCCACTGGTATTACGAGTCTTGCAGGTACAGATATATCGCTCACTTTTTGGCCAAACTTGGAAATACTGCAAATCCACTTACGTCAATTGAGTATCCTATTTTTTCAATGGGACTTGTATAGCGCCGGTATTACGAGTCTGCCAAAAAGTGAGCGGTACACCATACCATACAAGCATAAAACTCTTAACTAAAGTGCTAAAAAGTACACTAACACCCATAAACTACCTATTAACCCCTAAACCGAGGCCCCCCCACATCGCAAACACTAAAGTAAATTTTTTAACTCCTAATCTGCCGAACCGGACATTGCCGCCACTATAATAAATATATTAACCCCTAAACGGCCGCACTCCCACCTCGCAAACATTAGTTAAATATTATTAAACCTTAATCTGCCATCCCTAACATCGCAGACACCTACCTACATTTATTAACCCCTAATCTGCCTCCCCCAACGTAGCCGCCACTATACTAAAGTTATTAACCCCTAAATCTAACCCTAACCCCCCTTACTTAAATATAATTTAAATAAATCTAAATAAAATTCCTATCATTAACTAAATAATTCCTGTTTAAAAATAAATACTTACCTATAAAATAAACCCTAAGCTAGCTACAATATAACTAATAGTTACATTGTAGCGAGCTTAGGGTTTATTTTTATTTTTTTATAATTAAATTAATTAACTAATTTAACAACAATTAAATTAAATGATCTATAGTACAAAAACAAACACTAAATTACAGAAAATAATAAACAAATTACAAGGTTTTTATACTAATTACACTGAATCTAATCCCCTTAACAAAATAAAAAAGCTCCCCCAAAATAAAAAAAGCCATACCCTACACTAAATTACAAATAACCCTTAAAAGGGCCTTTTGCAGGGCATTGCCCCAAAGTAATCAGCTCTTTTACCTGTAAAAAAAATTACAAATCCCCCCCAACATTAAAACCCACCACCCACACAACCAACCCTACTCTAAAACCCACCCAATACCCCCTTAAAAAAACCTAACACTAACCCCTTAAAGATCACCTTACCGGGAGAAGTCTTCACCCAACCGGGCCGAAGTCCTCAACGAAGCCGGGAGAAGTCTTCATCCAAGCCGGGTGAAGTGGTCCTCCAGACGGGCAGAAGTCTTCATCCAGACGGCATCTTCTATCTTCATCCATCTGGCGCGGAGCGGGTCCATCTTCAAGACATCCGACGTGGAGCATTCTCTTCAATCGACGGCTAACACAGAATGAAGGTACCTTTAAGTGACGTCATCCAAGGTGTCGTCCTTTCAATTCCGATTGGCTGATGGAATTCTATCAGCCAATTGGAATTAAGGTAGAAAAAATCCGATTGGATCAGCCAATAGGTTTGAAGTTCAATCCTATTGGCTGATTGGATCAGCCAATAGGATTGAGCTGGCATTCTATTGGCTGATTGGATCAGCCAATAGAATGCCAGCTCAATCCTATTGGTTGATTGCATCAGCCAATAGGATTTTTTCTACCTTAATTCTGATTGGCTGATAGAATTCTATCAGCCAATCGGAATTGAAGGAATGCCATCTTGGATGACGTCACTTAAAAGGTACCTTCATTCTGTGTTAGCCGTCGATTGAAGCGGATGCTCCGCGTCGGATGTCTAGAAGATGGAACCGATCCGCGCCGGATGGATGAAGATAGAAGATGCCATCTGGATGAAGACTTATGCCCGTCTGGAGGACCACTTTGCCCGGCTTGGATGAAGACTTCTCCCGGATTCGTTGAGGACTTCGGCCCGGTAGGGTGAAGACTTCTCCCGGTAAGGTGATCTTCAAGGGGATAGTGTTAGGTTTTTTTAAGGGGGTATTGGGTGGATTTTAGAGTAGGGTTGGTTGTGTGGGTGGTGGGTTTTAATGTTGGGGGGGATTTGTAATTTTTTTTACAGGTAAAAGAGCTAATTACTTTGGGGCAATGCCCAGCAAAAGGCCCTTTTAAGAGCTATTTATAATTTATTGTAGGGTAGGGCTTTTTTTTATTTTGGGGGGCTTTTTTATTGTGTTAGGGGGATTAGATTAGGTGTAATTAGTTTAAAAATCTTGTAATTTGTTTATTATTTTCTGTAATTTAGTGTTTCTTTGTTTTTGTACTTTAGATAATTTTATTTAATTGTATTTAATTTAGGGAATTAATTCAATTATAGTGTAGTGTTAGGTGTAATTGTAACTTAGGTTAGGTTTTATTTTACAGGTCAATTTGTATTTATTTTAGCTAGGTAGTTAGTAAATAGTTATTAACTATTTAGTAACTATTTTACCTAGTTGAAATAAATACAAACTTGCCTGTAAAATAAAAATAAATCCTAAAATAGATACAATGTAACTATTAGTTATATTGTAGCTAGCTTAGGGTTTATTTTATAGGTAAGTATTTAGTTTTAAATAGGAATAATTTAGTTAATGATAGTAATTTTATTTAGATTTCTTTTAATTATATTTAAGTTAGGGGGTGTTAGGTTTGGGGTTAGACTTAGGTTTAGGGGTTAATATGTTTATTATAGTGGCGACGACATTGGGGATGGCAGATTACGGGTTAATAAATGTAGGCAGGTGGCGTCGATGTTAGGGCCAGCAGATTAGGGGTTAATAATATTTAACTAATGTTTGCAAGGCGGGAGTGCGGCGGTTTAGGGGTTAATATGTTTATTATAGTGGCAGCGACGTTGGGGGTGGCAGATTAGGGGTTAATAAGTGTAGGTAGGTGGCGGCGACATAGGGGGCGGCAGATTAGGCATTAATAAATATAATGTAGGTGTCGGCGATGTTGGGGGCAGCAGATTAGGGGTTCATAAGTATAATGTAGGTGGCGGCGGTGTCCGGAGCGGTAGATTAGGGGTTAATAATATAATGTAGGTTGTGGCGATGTCGGGGGCGGAAGATTAGGGGTTAATAAGTGTAAGATTAGGGGTGTTTAGACTCAGGGTTCATGTTAGGGTGTTAGGTGTAGACATAAATTTTATTTCCCCATAAGAATCAATGGGGCTGCGTTAAGGAGTTTTACGCTGCTTTTTTGCAGGTGTTAGACTTTTTTTCAGCTAGCTCTCCCCGTTGATTCCTATGGGGAAATCGTGCACGAGCAGGTTACACCAGCTCACCGCTAACGTAAGCAGCGCTGGTATTGGAGTGTGGTAAGCAGCAAAATTTTGCTCAACGCTCACTTCTTGTCTGGGTTGTAAAAACCTGTAATACCAGCGCTGTCTGTAAGTGAGCAGTGATCATAAACTGCTCATTAGCACCGCATAGCCTCTAATGCAAAACTCGTAATCTAGGTGATTGATTCCTAAATATTTTAATTGTGTAACAATTCTGAAAGGTATTTCGATCCTCAATTCCTTTTTTTATATATCCACAAAAAATCGGATTTTAACACGTTAACAGCGCACCCTGAGAAAGAGACGGAAATTTTTAAAATATTCAAAAGTTTAGGGACGTTTTCATCTATGTCACTTAGGAATACTAATAAATCATCAGCATTGAAGACTATTTGTAAAATGTCTTTACCTACAGGGATCCCTTTTATCTCTTCTCGTTATAACAGAGCCAAGGGTTCTATACTCAAATTAAAGAGTAAGGGTGAAAGTGGACACCTTGACGAGTTCCCCTAAATAACTGAAATGGTTCAGTGCATGCCCGGTTAATAATAAGAGCAGACCGAGGATTATTATATAATGTACGAATGTAACCCAAAAAAGGGCCTTTAAACCCAAAACGGGTAAAGTTAATAGCATCAAAAGCTTTTTCCGCGTCTAATGCAAGTATAGATTTATCCTCTTTAATACATGTCCCTTTTATCCTTTCCAAGTTATAATGATCATGTACAAGTAATAATCTTTGTAAATTTGTGAATGATGAGCGCCCCTTTATGAATCCCGTCTGATCACTGTGAAACAAATTTGAGATAAATTTCTGTAATCTAGATGCGATTATACTAGCAAGATTCTTATAGTCCGCGTTAAGTAATAATATGGGGCGATATGAATCCACATTTTCTGGATTTTTATCTTTTTTTTAAATTAAGGTAACAAGTGAGCTTGCAAAACTTTTGGACATGGAACTATTTTGAGTGAAATATATATTGAATAATTTTTGTAATGGTGGCACCAGATCTAAAGTTAAAATTCTATAATACTCAATGGGAAGACCATCAGGCCCAGCTGCTTTATTACATTTACCTGTCTGAATTTCCTTGACAATCTCTTCTTGCAAAATAGGTTTATTTAATTCAGACAGATCCTCTTGTTATAGTTGAGGTAAGGAACATCTATTCCAAAAGGAATTCTTATTCTGTATATTTATTTCCTTAGCAAGGGACAGTTTTTAATAATATGCAAAAAATGCTTATATCTTCAGACTGAGTTAAGCTCCTATTACCTATTTGAATTTTTGAGATAGTTTTTGATCCACGAGCTTGCTTAATTAAATTGGCAAGATATTTCCATATTTTACCCCCTTATTTATATAATCTGGCATTCATTCTCAAACTATCTGCTGTAGCATTCTGCTGCAAAAAACTGTTGCTTTCTTCCCTAGCTTGCATGTATTTTGCTCAGTTTGTTGGAGTGGATTCACCTATATAATGGTTAAATGCTCTACTTAGCTGATTAGAGAGCTGCAGATTTCTGGCGGAATTCTTTTTATGCATTTTAATAAGAAAAGACTTTTATTTCCCCCTTGAGAACTTTTGATGCTCCCAATACATTTTAAAGTTTTTAACTGAGTTTTCATTCTCTGCCAGAAACTTAAGCCAGGTATCCATTAACCAATTTTTGAATTTAACATTTAAATATAAGTATTTGGGGAAAATAAATACATTAGGATTTTTATTAGATAAGCCAACTTGTATAGAAAGTGAAATTGGTGCATGATCTGAGACACGTATATAAGAAATATCTGATCTAGCCTGGCTTGTAAGCTTCTCATTAATTAGAATATAATCAATTTGGGAAAATAATTTATGTGTTTTTGATTCACATGTATATTTTAAGTCAAGATTTTGCAACCTCCATATGTCTTTCAAATTTAAGGTATTTTTTTTTTTTTTTAATTTTTGAAAGATATTTTTATTGAGGGTAATAAAGTGTACAGCATACAGGTCACTCAATGAAACATATGCATATAAAACAGTTAACATGCGTATCACACAATATAATAGGCAAACAGGGGAGTAACCTCACCACCACCCTCTATTTTTGCCCCTCCATAAATGTTCAGGCCACTTTTGGACCCTCGACTTTACAGAATACAAACTGAGGGGATTAGTGAGATACAGACCACTTTTGGGCCTGCAGATGACTGTCGCATAGAATACACAAAAGCTTATATATAAATATCAAAAATGATCACAGTGCTATCATGAGAAAATAAAAAAATAGGAAAAAAAAAAAAAAAAAAAAAAAATATCCTACATTTACAATTTTTTGAGATTTATAGAAGTACAGCAATGTACTTAATTTACTCTTAGTTAATATAATTTAGCATTAAACACAGTAAGCTGCTAGAGGTGTTAAGAACCATTCTAGAGAATGTAGGAGAAACTTGCTACAAGTGATGGGGGGGGGGGAAGAGATTAATATAATTTTGAATAAAAACAGCTGTGGAGGTCATCCTAGGTATTACTATGGCAGCATCAGGGACAATCCTGGGACCCCGAGAGTGTTAACTATTACATAATAACTGAACTTGAGCCCAAACTGACTAGAACCCTTAATTAGATAGACTCCCTCTACTACTCAAACATTAGGAATGTACGAAGTACTCTGCCATCCCGGCCGCTGACACCAGAGACTTCTCTAATTGAATAATTAGCTGAGGGGAGATATTGGATCACATAAAGTTAGCCCCGGATCAATGTAAAGTTATGTGTACAGACTAAAACAGGCCATACCAAAGTTTGCTGTACATTCAAGAGCAGCCAAAAAAAAAAAAGAAAAAAAAATCACATAGTATTGACACCCAACCTATGCATTAGCATTAGCATGCCGTAGTCTGTCAACATCACAGCTGTATGTTTATTAGGAGAAAAAATAAGAAAAGTAAGAAAAATAGAAAATAATCACAATTTATAACTCTAAAGCAAGAATGAAAGTTATGGGGTCACTGAGCACGCCATATGATTCTGGAATGGCTTAAGTGTCATGCTGACAGCGTCCACCTTCTATTCCAAGCAGGGTATCAGCTGATACTATACTAATCTATTGGCTAAGAACATCAGTAAAATCTATGTTACTTTCCCTGACACATAAATAAGCTTCTGAATCGCTGCAACAGCTTATAGGGTTCACAGTTCGCTATATACATTTATATGTTTATATATCCCCCATACAAATAAGTAAGCTAATAAGTAAACATAAATATAGGTGTCTACAGTCTGCTTATCTGTGAACTGTAACCCCCAGGAATGAACTTAAAGCATAAATTGTTTAGATAACTGATAGATTGGGTACCCTATATGATGCATACAAGATAAAAAAAACAGTAATGCAGTGGGAGACTTTAGGGTATAATATGTAAGGGAAAACAACAGTTGGTCAAAATATCAGGGGTTCACATCGTAAAGAATTTTCCCTCATTAGCACATAGGGGAATGACCCATCAGACAAAAGAGTCGTCATAGAGCAGAATAAGGGCGAGGTGTAATATGGATAATGGGAGACCATACTCTGTGTCCAACTACGAAAGAGTCCAAGGAAAAACAGAGGAGTACAATAAATCGTGTTACTTCACATTATATGAGAGCAGCCACAGTCCCTTGCTAGTGTGTCGTATATGCCCCCACACAATTCACATACTCAACCAACTCCAGTTTTCACAGTGTCTGCAACATGTTTAACAATCCAGCCTCTCTTTGTGAGTAGGGCCCTCATGCAATTTTGTGAGCGAGGCAGATCAATGAAATACCACGGATATAGCGACTTCAGCTGCCTCTGGAGCATAGAGATACATGATCCCCAGGGACCATTTTTTGCCGTAGGTCTCTGAGGTTTCTCTTGATCCGACCAATTTGTAGATCTGTGATGCTCTGTTAGTTGAATGGGTCCCGCTGCGGCTGAGACACCAGTTACCCTGCGTGACAGGGAGATCGCCTTGCTGTGGGCTTTCCCGGTGTGTGCTATGGCCTGATCAGTCAGCCGTTCTTCTTTGACAGCAATGGAGAGCGAAGCGTTTGCCCTATAGTGGGAGACTGCTTCTACAGAGCCACAGTTCTCAACGTGTGCTCTTTCTGAGAGGTTGCAGCTCCGAATTATTGAGTCCAAGCGGTTCTCCAATCTAGCGTAATGGTCCTTTAATAGTTCCTCTAAGGCCCTCCATGTCACTCCAGTTACACGTTCCATAACCGTCCCTCAGGGCTAGTAGGAGATCAACAGCGGGATACTATAGTATTGTATCTTAAAGCTTCCTTTTAGTCTCTGTAAGTGACCACTTAACCCAGCTGGTCAGGGGGGGGGAGTGCAACGTTCATATAGGTAGGCCGCAGCTGTCCGGACTCGAGTATAGACGCCCTGAATTAGGCATAAAATAGATTTCTTCGGCTTGTCCTGAGCTCATGCGTCTTTTAAGAAGAGCTTGTGCCGTATACCATGTCCTCAACTGATATAATTTGGCAAATTATTGCAGATCCTTAACGAGCTTCAGATAATGCGACCTGTCATGGCCGCTGCTAGGACACGCCCCAAATTTAAGGTATTTTTAAAAACTCCGAAGAACCCTGTTTCATTTCTATGCTGTTTACATGTTTTTTTTTCCCACAATCAGCCGATCAATTGGGGATTGGGCTATCATGTTGAATTCTCCAGCGACAATTAATCTATCGTTTGCAAATATTAATAATTTCTTTTTAATTTTATTCCAGAAACATCTATCCAAACTATTGGGTCCATATATGTTACATAATATATATCTCTGGTCCGATATGTCAATTTGTAGAATGATATACCTACCCTCCATTTATTTCTGCATGAATTATTTTATATTTAAGATTTTTATGTAACAGGATAGCAACACCTCTTTTCCTATTATGGCTATTGGTGATAATTACCTTTCCCACCCACCCAATTTTTAGCTTAATATTTTCTTTATGCTGCAGATATGTTTCTTGGAGAAATTCTATATTACTATTTAGTTCTCTTAATTCCTTTATAATCATTTTGCGTTTAATGGGAGAGGAGATTCCACGGATATTCCATAAAACCAGTATAAACATTGGAATTAACTAACAGCTCTATACAGAATACCAATTCAGATATTGACGCGAGGGGAGAGGGAAAAAAAAAAAACACCACAACACAGACAGAACAAATAACAACATCATATTAAACAAAAAGCCGTTTAATCAGCATTTCCGCTCGCCTCCATCATTTCTGAAATATAAGCAGAAATTCAGAACTATCATATTTACCTCAGTAATAACATTAGTCTCATTAACGAACAATTTAAAATTTGTATACCTCATAGGGAGTGATAAATGTTAGTGTTTTTTTAAATAGTGTGGTCCATTGAAGTCTATGGGGAGAAAAATATTAATGTGGTTGCAATATACGAAGCCCTGAAGTTAGCGTGCATAAGGTTAGTGTGCTAACTTTTTACTTTCAACTTGTAATGCACGTGCTAACCTGCCTGCATTCAAATTTTACTTTTAGGGTTGTTAGCACACAAGTCAAAAACATATTTTGCATTCCATTTGTAATCTGGCCCATATATACTGGACAGCAGGGTCAAATTTTGTGGAGTAGCCATCATTATTTTTTTTTTAAATTTCGGACGGGGATATATTTAATTTTTAGTTAAAATTAGTTATGATTCTGGAGCCATTGTTATAGTGACTTTTGGTCTGAAACATCACAGACAGCTGATCAAATTGACACATCGGGTACCACCTCTACTATTTTAATGATAAAAATACCAGCAACAGAGTTGCTACCAAAAGATTAGTGTCTTTCCAGGTTGTGCATATTAAGAAGAAAACTTAAAATATTGTAATATTTTAATACTTGAGGAGAACATAAAAGGGATTCATAAAAAATAAAATGTTCTAATTTAATATGTAATGTAGTGAACTTAGTTTCTGATTCACTGAGTTTTTGTGGGTTTGTGGTGGCATTTGTTTAAAACTATATATATTTATATATATAAATCAATGTAAATATTTGCATAGGAAACTAGCACATCTAGGCAAGAATCCCCGCTTGCTTTTCCCCCAGAAATAACTCATATACAATGTTACCAATGCACAAGAGAATTCTGGGTAAGTTATGCAAATTAGATATGCAAATTCTCAGTTTTTTTGCTTCAAAAATACTGTTTTAACACAGCTATCCTTTTAACAGGATTATAGCAGCAAATCAGAAATCACTCATAGACAGCCTAATTTGCATAACTTACCCAGAATTCTCTTGTGCATTGGTTAACATTGTATATGAGTTATTTCTGGGGAAAAAGCAAGCAGGGATTCTTGCCTAGATGTGCTAATTTCCTATGCAAATATTTACATTGATTTAATTTTGAGACATGGAGGATTTTAATTTCAGTTTTTTATCTCCCCCATAATTTTAATGAATATATATATATATATATATATATATATATATATATATATATATATATATATATTGTACTTATCGAACTCTAAATGTATTGGTTTGGTGTTTCTGGCTTGCTGCAGCCATTTCATATCCTCCATTTTGTACATAAATGTCTTTATTAGTGTTTAAAATGTTCTTTAATTGAAGTAAATACAATGGAATGCAGTATTGGAAAAGTACACTTAATGTGCCTTTTGAAAATGTTTTCATGTTTGTCAAAAAAATTATTTAAATTACATTAATTATAACAGCTCTCATTTTAGCTTTACAATAATGGTTATATAAAGTGAACCACATTCAATTTATTCATTTTCTTCTATTCACCTGCTTATACTTGTTGTAAATGGAAAAAAAGAAAGGTCATTGTGTGCTTTTTTAAAATGTTTTGATAGTTTATAGTGATGTTTATTATCATGCTTTGCATAGTTCCACTGCCAAGCCAAGTAGTTGTCTCTGGCACAATCATATACTATACTAAACTTGAAGTTGTGGTTAAAGGGACTGTAAACAAATTGAGATTTTTATATAAAATGCTTTGTTATGCACAAAGAAAAAAACCTTGCAAAATATTTTCATTATTTTTTTTTTGCCTCCTTTTTATGTAATTGAGCTCTGAAAATTGAGCAATTTGAGGAATGAACCTGCTGACTTCTCACCAGGCCCAGACTGAACATTGGGCATACCAGGCAAATGCCCGGTAGGCCGCGTGGTATTTAAGCCCCGCCCACCGTGACCGCATTATTTTTTATTAATTATTTGTTAAAAAAAATAATTTTGTGATTAATTCCTTGTCGCGCCCCACACTACTACAGCGAAAGACTGACTGACTGACTGAGTATGTAGTGACAACACACACTGCACGCGGCCGCACAATGACTACTGTGAGTGAGTAGGTAAAAACATCACACGGCCGCATTTCTGTAGTGTGTGTGTGGCTGGCCAGCCGGCCGTCCGGCTGGCTGCATGTTTTTTTCTCACAGTGTGCCATGATGCTGCATGCCGTGTCGACTTAACAGTCAGTCAGAAGGAGTAGGTAGGGCTAGGAGGAGAGATGCTCTCAATCGCAGATGCCAATCCATGGCACCATCTGAGAGAGCAGAGGTCAGAGGAACTTTTGTGGTAGTAGGCTGGGCCCTTTGTAGCCTGCATGGCAGTGAATGCCGTGCAGCAGAAAGATGCTGTCAAATCGGAGGGGAGGGGCTCCCGTCCAAGCAACCCACACCCTCCTGTGTGAGAAGCGTGGAAGAAAGTCCCTCCAGAGCAGCTGCTGCATGTGGGGAAATCAATAAACAAATCTTCTGGAGCTGAAGAACATGGTGCTTAAAAGTAAATCTATTAACTATTTTTCCATATTGCTTTATTTACACTGATTATATGTAGCTTAATGTTGCTGTGTAATTTATAAATCTCACGGCCGTGAAGTTAAGTTCAATCACTGCTAATTAAGCATATTAGATTTTCATATTTATTTATTTAATTTGACAAAAAAAAAAAAGATCTGCACACATTTGCATAATGTCCGTTGTTAGACTTTACTTTTTTACTTAGGCTCTATACAAACAGTTCTGTATGCGATCTCAGTGGCAGCCAATCAATGTAAGATCAGATCCCATGCAATAGAGTGAAGAGGACGGCAAGCCACTTGTATTCCCCTAGGGATTTCTATAGCCTCACACTGACTGAGCAGTAAAATTATCTAAGATTGAAAGATGTAAGATTTTGTATTTGTAATCTGTATTACAGAACACTTGATATCATTTCTTACTGTCATTTTGTCCCTTGGGGAAAGGATTTCTAAACTTTGAGCATAGGGAAACATGTTAGTTAGCTATACTGCCTCATGTCACTGTTGTGGTCATTGCAAGAAATGCTTCATGTGTCTGTTTCTAGACGTCTTCATTGGTCTCATAGCTCAAAGATTAAATCTAGAGAAACAGTTTATAGCTGAATTTATGTGACTGTGTTATATTTTTATTGAAAAACTATGAAGCTTGCTAAAATGATCAGTCCCACGAAACAGCCACAGTGAGAGGCAGAAATATATAGGAAATTTATATCATTATTATTATTTATTTCTATAGATGGAAAATCAAGGTACACTGTATATGTTTGTGTGTGTGTGTATATATATATATATATATATATATAAAAATTCAAAAGAAGGGGTAATTTTTGATCCATGTTTGGTATACGGTTAAATAAGAAATGGTGAGGGGGGGGGGCTCTTTTTGGTCCCAGTCTGGCCCTGCTTCTCACAGATAACTCAGCGACATCTGTCCCTGATTGACTTTATCAGATAGCAACTGTAAAACAATTTACTTTATATTAAATGTATGACCATAATTAGTCTTGTTGTCTGTGAGCTAAAGCTCAGATTGGTTCCTCAAGATAAGGCAAATGGTGGGTGGAGTTTGGCTATTGACCAATAATTGTAGTAATAAGGATGTTAAATTTTTTTAAAAACATTATGACTTGGTTGATATGTTATTTTTTTTTAGCAACACAACAGAAATGTCTTGTAATTACAAGGTGTTTACTACCCCTTTAATCACTAATTACATTTCATAAGCATAGCATTTAGGTTATTCCCTTCTTACATTCAGTCATGAGTGCCACCATGTTGAAATCTAGCTTTCACTGCATTCTAGCACTAACGTGTTTCGACATGTGCTGCAATTAGAGGTTTTAATTTTCCTTTAAGGTATCTATTTCATAATATGTATTAGATATGTTGATAGGCTGCTTCTAGGGTGGTAACTAGCCATAGAACAAGCTATTATGCTATTGTTCGTTCCCAGGTTGAGCGCTTCTCTCTTATTATTTATGCAAATTATGACACTTAGGAAAGTCTCCCTATGTGTGATGCGGGAATCCAGACATGGACCCGTTGCTCAGTGTGCCTAGAGGGATATGGCTGCACCTCACTGACGAGGCCCACAATAGGCCGAAACGTACGTCTGGGGTTTTGCTGTTTCTCTCGTTCAGAGAGGGATTGCCTGGTATTTCCGGGCTGGACTGCACTGTTTAGTCAGGATCAGACTGATATGCTACAGGCAAGTTCTTCTCTGTGAAAGGCACATATTGAGCAAAAAGAGGCTGCTTCTAGGGTGGTAACTAGCCATAGAACAAGCTATTATGCTATTGTTCGTTCCCAGGTTGAGCGCTTCTCTCTTTTTATTTATGCAAATTATGACACTTAGGGAAGTCTCCCTATGTGTGATGCGGGAATCCAGACGTGGACCCGTTGCTCAGTGTGCCTAGAGGGATATGGCTGCACCTCACTGACGAGGCCCACAATAGGCCGAAACGTACGTCTGGGGTTTTGCTGTTTCTCTCGTTCAGAGAGGGATTGCCTGGTATTTCCGGGCTGGACTGCACTGTTTAGTCAGGATCAGACTGATATGCTACAGGCAAGTTCTTCTCTGTGAAAGGCACATATTGAGCAAAAAGAGGCTGCTTCTAGGGTGGTAACTAGCCATAGAACAAGCTATTATGCTATTGTTCGTTCCCAGGTTGAGCGCTTCTCTCTTTTTATTTATGTTGTATTTATGCAAGTGCAATGCTCTCCTTGTTATTTTATTATAAAAAAACTAATATTAAACATTTTATAAATTAATGAACTTTCTGGTTTCTGGTGTTTTGTTTACTGTATATAGTGTATAGAAAGAACATACCAGCCCAGATTATCGAAAGTGTTGCGAGGCGGTAATATATCCGATGCAATGTCGAGAATGCTGGCGAAATATTGAAAAGTTCTGACATTACTGTTTAAAGGCAGCATCACAAAGGGGCTTTTTACTATACATTGCAATGGGTGGCGATGCTGGTGAAATATTCCAAGCAGCATCAGTACTGACATTGGCGATATAAAGTAAAGGTTCCTTTTTAAATATATGGCACTGAGCCTAATAACTACACCTATGTATCCATAAACCGCCATAACTCACCACCACAAACTAACTCTGCACTAACTCTTAAACTGCCAATAGCCCACCACAATAAACTTCCTAACCTATTAGTCCCTAAACCGCCAATAGCCCACCATAAAGAACTTCCTAACCTGTTAACCCCTAAACTGCCAAAAGTACACCGCGAACAAACCCTACACTACTTAACCCCTATACCGCAAATAGCCCACCGCAAAAAACCCTACTTTACTTAACCCCCTATACTGCCAATAGCCCAAAGCAAAACCACCTACATTACTTAACCTCTATACTGCCAATAGCCCACCACAAACACACCTTACACTTCTTAACCCCTATACTGCTAATACTCAATAATCTATTAACCCTTATACCGCCACAACCCCCAATGTAAACTACCCCTAACATACTTAACTACTTATAATCTAATCCCCCCACCCACTTTAAGATAAACCCCCTAGGTTATAAAAAATAACAAACACAAAATTTACTAAAAATAGCACAACCTAACATTACAGAAAACAAACATATACTAAAACTAGGGCCCCCTAAACTAAACTAACACTAAAAGTTACTATAATAGCCCTTAGAAGGGCTTTTTGCAGGACATTGCCCTAAAGTGACACAGTTTTTTTTCAAATAAATATTGCAAACCCATTCTTTAATAAAAGTAACACACCCTGCTCTTCATCTTTATGGTTGTTGTCCTCTTCTTCCATCTTCTGTCTTTCATCTTTAGTCTTCAATCATCTTCCTTCTTCCATCATCCATCCAATATTTATTTTCTTCTTATCTTCTTTTCTTGCAGAGGTCCTTTTCATGAGGTCACCGCCACACACTGAAGCTTCAATGCAAGGTTCCTTCTCAATAGGGGTTCACTTGCATTTCTAGCGGCTGATTTTTTTCATTCTTAATCCAATTAAGCAATGGAATAAAAGGGCTATTGTTAAAGTAACTTTTAGTGCTAATTTAGGATTTTTTATTTTGGGGTATTTTTTTTTTAAAGGGGCCTTAGTTTTATTGTAGGCATAACTGTAGAGGGAGGGTTTTTGGTAATGTTGATTTTTGTTTCTGGAATGTTAGGTTTTGTTATTTTTTTGTAAATTTAGTGTTTGTTATTTTTTGTAATTTAGGGGGTACTAGCTTAGAGTTGGGGGGTTTGATGTTAGGTAGTTAAGAAGTGTAGGCGTAGTTTAGGGGCCACAATGTGTATATTTAAATAGAAAACAACATAATGAAGAGGGAAGTTGGGGAAAGAGGGGGGATGAGGGGACACAAAATTTCTAGTAATGGCCCTAGGGCCAGAAATTAGACCAAACTCAAATCAGGAGGTGAGGGTCAGAAATAAAGGAATGCCAGGGTTATCACACTAGATAACTGGTTTTCAAGCCTGTTCTCAGGCCTCCCTAACAGGCCATAATTTTAGGATTACCTTGGGTGAGAACAGGTAAAATAACCATGTTTACTAATCAGATTTATTATTATTATTATTTCACCTGTGCTCTAGTTCAGATATCCTCAAAATCTGGCCTGTTAGGCACGGGGAAAAGTTTTTTAAACCAGTGCACTAGACTAACCAAGCACCAAATGCAAATTTCAGAAGCTTCCAGTACCTCTATCTGCATTCTTTCTGTATTAGCATTGTTTGTGATGTACATACTATGAATAGCACCATTCATAACATCAGCCTTACTAAACCAACAGCTAGAAACAATGCAATCTTCAGCATACGTCAAACCCTGAATAGAGATACAATTTGCCTCATGACTGGTGTCCCTGCTGGAACCAGCATGATCTTCAGCATGAATCAGAGCCCAAACACACCTAACACATGCAACTTCCTTAGTGCAGGCTGAGGCAAAATTCATATAGATATAGATATATATATATATATATATATATATATATATATATATATATATATATATCCCAGATTGCCTTTATGCTGGCAGTTGAGCTTACATGCTTTTGTCTAAATATGATCCTAAAACATACTTTTTAGTTGAAATAATTGTTTATTAACTCCTCTCCATCTCCCTCATGTACAGGGACCATACATACATTTCATGTTTTGGGTACATCAAATATCACAATACAATAGTTTCTTAACATAAATGTGTTCATCTCTGAAGGTATCCCATTATATTAGATTCTTAACAGTTCGTATGCCTCATCCCTAGTTGGCACATATGAAGAATTCAACAATTAAATGTGGTTTTAACTTCTCAAAACTTTATTCTTCATAGTCTTCTGTGGAGTTTTTTTTCTTAATAAATTCTCCCCCTGTTATTGCTCTTCTTTAATCTCCTTTAGAATATTATTCTTTGTAGGGAGTAGAATAATGTGGGGGGGGTGCTCTCCTTATAGTTTCAACATAAATTATCAAAATCTAACATATAAACAAACTAAACCAACAAATCAACAATATAAAAACATTCATAGAGTTATATTATACCACTGCACATTTTATATTCTCCTTGTCTTAAGATTACTTGCTCATCTAGGAGTGCTTCTGCCAAGGACCTAAGTATCCCTTCTAATCAAACATTTCCCCTCTTTACCTTTTTGGATATAGGGTATATCTCCTCCTCCCCCCAGTCTCAAGCCTTTTTTACTTGTTATAAGGTGTCACTGTTTATTGTTCTCCATTATCCAGTAGAACCAGACTTTTTGGAACCAAGGTTCCATGTCTAGCACATTTGCTGCTGATTCATACATTGAATACGTTACCCGGATTCTAGCTAGAACCTCTGCCCACGACGGTATTTCCGTCTTCCAATATTTTGCTATAGTTATTCTCATTATAGTGCACAGAATCCTGATAAACACATTTATGTGTGTATTAAATCTAGCTATATTGTCGTGCAGTAGTGCCTGTGCTGGGGTGAGAACAATTTGTTCATTCAGTATCTTGCTCAATAATTTAGACAATTTTTGCCATATGTTGCTTACTTTAGTGCATTCCCACCACATGTGTAGATAGGTACCTACTTTTTGACAGCCTCTGTAACAGTGATTATTGCTCCCTTTAACCATATGGGCTGTTTTTGTTGGTGTCAGATACCATCTAAAAGATGTTTTCAGTACATTTTCCCTAAGATCCGCACTTATAAGTCCTTTACTGGCCTGAGAAAACATTTCATCCCATTTATCTATCTCAATCTCTTTACCTAGATCTCGTTCCCATTGTAACATTACTGAGGATTTTGATTGTATCTTACTCTCCTGAATAGAGATATATAACCTAGAAATTGCCTTTTTAGGTCTATTAAGGGATGTACACAAGTACTCTAAAGTCGTCTGTTGTTTTTGTGTCACCTCTGTCCCTAGGTAGTCTCGTATGGCTGACATCGTCTGGAGATATAGGAACCAATGTAACTGGATGGGCTCAAGTTTTTGCTGAAGTTGATTATATGTCAACAGCTTACCCTGGTGTTGTAAATCTGCAACCCTATATAACCCTTTATTTTCCCATTTCATAACTCTACACTTGAAGTCGTCGTTTACTATGTATTTCAGTGGTATCATCAGTGAGTTTACAGGGACCATCCCTCCCATCCGTTTGGTAGTCATCCACTGTTACCTGGTAAGCAGTGTGGTTTTATTTAAAACATACTTTTTAAAGGGCCATAATACCCAAATGTTTAAACACTTGAAAGTGATGCAGCATAGCTGTAAAAAGCTGACTAGAAAATATCTCCTGAACATCTCTATGTAAAAAAGAAAGATATTTTACCTCAAAAGTTCCTCAGTAGCCACCTCCCATTGTAAAGGATTTCTAAGCAGCATTTTAGTGTGTCTGACCTAGGACAGCTTAGGGGATGAGCCTCGTGAACTCTCATATTATTTCACCAATCAGGTAAAGGAAGCTTACTATGAAATCTCATGAGAGTTAAGTGAAATCTCATGAGATCACAGTAAGAGTTCATGACCTCAGCACTGCTGATGCTGATTGGCTGCTGTTCATTTCCTCATTTTTTTTTATTTTTTTTTACCTGCAGCTGGGAGCAGCTGAGTATAACTTTTTACACAGAACTTACTCTGCTGAGCTGAGGAGATTGTGAGGTAAAATATCTTCCTTTTTTACATAGAGATGCTCAGATGATATTTTCCTGTCAGCTTTTTACAGTTATACTGCATCAGTTTCAAGTGATTTAGCATACGAGTATTATGTCCCTTTAATATAAATTTGAGATAATTAGCAACTAGCTGTTTATATTTGTTTGTAAAATGTTGCTGAATTTAGAACTTACACAGACTGTAAAGATTGGGTTTTGTGCACAGATGTATTTTCCTTTTTTTTGTAATTCAATCTTTAAGCCTTAGATTTGTTATGACCCTTTCCATTGATTACCACTTTAACCAGAAGATTTACAGAACTTTCATCAAAATAAAGTGTTACTACTTATTCTGCTTTGTCAAAAGGGCAAATACATTATCCATTAGATATTATGAGATGACTTGGGGTCAATATATTCTACTAAGCAGAAGAGAAGCTCAGTAAGAGCATCCTCTATGTCATTGACCAAGAATATTTCTTGTGAAGTCTGCTTTTCTTCTCAAACATATACTATATATATAACGAAATACTCATAACTATCTTTGCTTAGCCAATGAAGACAGTCTCTACTTGAGGAGCAAAAGCTAAAACATTAACTTTAGACATTTGTAATGCTCTGGAGATTGGATTGCCAGAACATATGCTTTGAATTTTTGTGGTATTTATATGCCTTTATATGCACCCAGTTGTTTTTTGATACTGATTTGGCACTCCTTAAAACCAAGGCTTTTATAATTAATGCAGAAAAATACATTTGCTACAATAAATCTATTAATTTCTATTCTTCACTCAATGGGGTCAATTTAACATTTTGCGGACAGACATGATCCGCTATAGCGAATCATGTCCGCCGCATATCGATAAATGCCGACAGCATATGCTGTCAGCATTTATCATTGCACCAGCAATTCTTCTGAACTGCTGGTGCAATGTCGTCCCCTGCAGATTCATATTCGTATTCGATCGGGTTGATTTCTGTCCGCGGCCTCAGAACAGGCGGACAAGTTATGGAGCAGCCCGGAAACAAGGGGCATATATATATATGATATAATGAGAATGAATATATATTATAGATACTAGAAAGTTTAACGATATAGCAAAATATCAAATTGTAACATTAACATTGTTGCAAACGTACATCATGTATCTTCTTATGTAATGGATATTTAATAAAAGCTTATATTTACGGGGCAGGGGGATGTTATTTAAATATTGTTCGGATATACGTTAGGCATATGCATGATATATCTATGGGGTACATTTATTAATGTGCGAGCGGACATCATACGATTTAGCGTATCATGTCCGCCGCACATCGATAAATGCCGACAGCATACGCTGTCAGCATTTATCATTGCACCAGCAGTTCTTGTGAACTGCTAGTGCTGTCAGAGTATATGAATATTATGATGAATATTACATATGTGTACATATATATATATATATATATATATATGTATATTTTATACACTGTATATGTTAGATGAGACCTCAGGATTAATTGAACATGAGTTTGTTGAACACAGCTTCTAATACACGTCTATCAGGATTGACGATCAGCAGAGCCTTTTGAAGCACGACCCCTGTAGTGTAAAACACACAAACATTTCTTTTCTAAAGGAAATAGCTCAGTGACCCTATTCATTTGACTATATATGCAGATTTTTATAACTTCAGAACATTTGGTGAGGTGAGAAAAGAATGTGTTCAAGGACCCCTTTGGAATTTGACACGTGTGATACAACAGTTCTATCTCACTGAATCTCTATTTGAAGACGTACTACAGACCCCCATCTTGGGGGAAGGTGACACAAATAAAATTAAATACATTTTGCAAGGGGAACAATGCCAGTTTTCCATGTATGTTTAGAATGATTCATGATATATATATTGAAATTAAGCACATTGTATTAAATAGATAATTGCTGCAGGGGATATTTATATAGGAAATAAATTCAGATATTCATAGAAATGATATATATGTTTTGAAAACATAAAAGATCTTACTTAGCCTCTGTGTTTTTAAGAATATAAATAAATACTTATGTACCATAGACATATGAATGCTTGGATGATCTCTAATAATTATTTCTATTTTTATTGCAGACAACCATTGATCATGAGCATCTATCTATGCACTTAGAAAGAGACGGAATGCCTGAATGAAATGAAATGTCATATCATCTAAATGTGAAACAAATGTTTATAAAGTTTTAAATACATCTTTTAAAATATAGTGAGATGAAGATATGGAAGTTACTTTGATGTGATATGACTGAGATATAAATTTTCTGTTAGGCTAAATGAAATATAAATTATTTTAATATAATGTTAGATATATGTGATGTTTCATATCAAAATGATCAGAAAATTCATTAAGATATAACTTATCCAAAACAAATATTATGAATAGTTGTCGCAGTAAATTATGATAAAATTAATAACCATTTCATAGAAATACTGATTCAAATGTTGCTGTGTCTGTTTGTGCTGCCACCTGGTGTTATGTTGCGAGAACTACAGCCAGAAGGTTCTTTCTGGCTGTTAAAAATGAAATTTCCAAGGGCCAATCCGATTTAGACTTCCCAGATAACCAATGGGAAGGTCAGCTCCCGCAGGGCCACCCACAATTTACCAATGATGGAAAACCATATAAAAAGTGAATGCAATAGAGAGAAGGGACAGATTTTCTGCTGAAGCTAAAACTTGTAACTGGTTCCTGCTGGGCGTGAGATACCATTTTACTTGAGCGAAGCTAAAATACCTTTCTCATTGATTGCGATATACACTTATTGGTGATCTGAGGTAAAATAATTCCTACCAAGGAATATTGGATATCGACTGCTTTTTACTTTGGTAACGTATTCAAGGTTTTGTAAGATAAGTTATATGTATAGTTAATTTGTATTTAATAGATTTAAAGAAGCAGTGTGTTTTTTTTTTCTTTCAAGTTAGCATTTCACAGCCTATATATATATTGTTTAAATCTGCGTCTGATTGACCAAGTAACTCATCTATGCAAGTTCTGATATTGTCAGTTAATTTTGTATTAGGATAAATTGCAGTTAAATAGCAGAATATATATATTATCCTATTGTTTTATAAACACTGTTTAGAATTGTATTGCTTGGATGTTAAAGGTTTTTAGTCCCATTGTGTTAAATAAATAAAAGGCTGAATTGTGAAGATATATTTTTCTGGGTTTTGTAAGAAGGATAGCATATCTTAATCGGTTTTCAAGCGCATATAAATTTATTTCATATTTCTTTTATTGCAAATATATTTCAAAAATGTTCATGGATATTAACTAAATAAAAGAATTCAGATATTTATATTAATTGTATTGGCTAGTAGATGCATGGTTGATTAGGGTTTCTATTTTTTTGTATTGTGTTTATAACCCTGCCATATTATTTGGATAGCACTACTAAGATTTTCATAATTATACTGACATAATAATTGGAGGCACTGTTCTGAAATTTAATAATATCCATAATAATTGATATAATATATTTGTAAGTAAATAGAAATTATTATAAAAGAGAAAAAAATAATAATTCATATTTCGATATTAATATTTTGAAGATATAATTTTTTTTGAAAGGTTGAAATATTAATTTTCATATTTCGAGATTGACATTAATATCTTGAAATATTATTAAAGATTAATTTTGAAAAATTAATAAAAAATATTAATTTTTCATATTTCAAAATTAATAAAAAATATAGATTTTTCATATTTTCAAAGTTAATCAAAAATATTAATTTTTCATATTTCGGAATATTAATTTTTCATATTTCAAAGTTAATAATATTTTTTTTTTAAATATAAAAATGTTCCTTCTCTCTTTTTATTGGCAAAAATTGTATTAGCGTTTTAGTTTAACTAAGTACTAAACCAATATAATAATGTCTGTAGCCAGAAGTGACTCATTTAATTCTATACATAGCAATGAAATTGGTCCCATAACCATACCTATTACTAAAGGTCAGGTCCTTAAGAAAGATATCTTAAGTTACCTTAAAGGGAAGTTTAATATTGCGGGTGAATTAAATGATTTTATGGATACGCTTGAAACTAGGGCTAAAAATATTACCGTTAATAATAATATGTGGAATGAAGAGAATGAATTCTTCCAGGAATTATTAATGATTAATCAATGCAAAGCTCCCATAAAGCGAGACGAACTAATACTAAAATCTTGGCCCCTTTTAATATGCATAATTGACGAAATGTCGTTTTGTGTCACAGACAAACGATTGCAAATACAGGAGCTAGAAAATAGTATTCGTTCCTCGCGCAGACGCGAAGAGGGTTTAAAAATAGCCAAAAATAAAATGGATGAATTTGCCCAAAACCTAGCCACCTTAGATAAGCACAATATGGACTTAATCGCGCAGATACAAGATTTAAATAAACAGCTTGCGCAAAGCCAGAGAGAATTAAGCGATTTAAAAAGGTCATATCGCCATAATGAAAACCCCTATATTAGCAGTGAGAATAATACAGATAATGCTAACTCCTTTAGCGAACGCGTCAGGGACGAGGTACGAAAATAAATAGAACAACATAGACAATTGACCCCTAACGGGTCAGAAAAAGATTTCCCAAATAGACAATCCCCTCAGGATGTAAATCCAGAGGACAGCTGTAGCGCAGCTGGCGCGGGGGAGGGAAACTCTAACAGAGAAGCCCAGAGTAAGTCTGATAAAGTCTATGATTCCCATAAAATAATCACCTTCGTACAACGCGCAGTACCTATATTCTCCAATAAGGGAACAACATCTGTAATTGATCATTTACAGGCTTTTGAAAATGTGTTAGCTATAATGAATGTTACAAGTGAGAAATTGAAAATTGAATTTCTGCCTTGGGTATTTGACAGTAAGCATCACAAATTCTTTGCTTCACTAAAGGATATGAATATTTATTCCTGGAATGGGGTAAAACAACAATGCAGAAAATAATTCGGGCAATATCGCACTAAAACTGCCGCGAAAATAGCGGTATATGGTTTAAAGTGTCGTGCGAATCAGAGTCCAATCGAATTCCTTTCTGTATTGAAAAATGCGTACAGTATGGCTGAAGATAATCCCAGATTTGATGGCTCAGAATTTGTAAATTTATTTTTTGAAGCCCTGCCTACACCCATCAAAATTAACTTAGCTAGAGATTTTGATGAGGACTGCTCATTGGAATGGCTGATCAAAGAGAGTACAAAATTATACTCTATTCAGCAGTCCAGTGAGCAGGGGGTTAAAAAGGAATCAAAACCCAAAACTGTAGCAGAAACTAGGGTGTCACCTAAACCCCTCAATTTGGAGTCTAAAAACAAAACTTATGCAGAGGTGGCCAGTCAAAACAGGCCATCTCCACAGAAGTTTAATTCCGCCCCTCCCCCTACACAGGTTGAAGCGCAGGGAGACTATAACCAAAGTGGGGGACATAATCAGGTGAATAATTACTCACAAAGAGAATACTCACCAAATAATTGGTATCCACGCAAGGGTAGATACAATACACGGCGAAGATATTCTCAGGGTAACCAGACACCCCAGGTATATAATGCTCCCCAAAGTACTAATGCTGAACAAGCTGAACCCCAGGGGTAACCACGCCAGAATAGAAATAGCGGCCCTGATTCTGAGGGAACCCAATGGTCCAGGAATCAGTACAATGGGGCACCAAGAGATAGGCCCAGGGGTAGAGGCAACTTGTACAATCAGGTAGATATGCTGTTTACCCAGATAAATCAGTTGAGCGAACAAATCGCTAATATGAGTCAAAAATCTACGGCTCAGCAACCGAACAATACTTTTTTAGGGGTACAGCCAGTGGTCAGCAGTGGACCACAGGCACAGTCATAAATACTGCAGTATCACCTGAAGGGGAGGGGAGAGATATACAAAATGTAATAATAAATATCAATGATACTAATCATGTTATCTCCCCACAGACCGGAAACGGATGATTTGGCCTTGATGACAAGCAACCTCATCCGGGAAAAGTTAACAAATCTCTTCCCTTGCAGCTCTCTCCTAACCTTATCTCCACAGATGCAGTACAAAAGAATCCAACCGACCCTGTCATAGAGGAAACAGGTAGGTATGAAGGTTCCTCTGCATCGAATGACATGGCAAACTCAGGTAACACGTGGCGAAGCCCACAAATGTATGATAATGCCAATTTTATGTGTGAAATGGTAGAAACTGCAGGAAGATATTATGTATTAGTTGAGCTGCAAGATTCAGTCTCCAACCCTATCAGGGGATTAATTGACACTGGGTCACAGGCAACTATCTTATCCCACAGGTACTACACACAGCTAAATGATCTAACACCCCACAAACCTAAAATAAAAGAATTTGACGGTTCTCTAATAGGTGTTGGGGGTGACTCCCTAAAAGTTTACGGTACTGCATGGTTAAAATTTAAATTGGGGAACAGGGTCATAAGACACCCTGTCATTATAGTGGATCTGCCAACTGATCGTTTAATTATTGGTAGTGATCTCCTGAAACGATTAAGCACCATAATTGATTGCATAAATAATGTAATTTGGTCACAAGTTAAACGGCCTATCAATTATGAAAAATCTGGTATATCTCACGCCCGACAAATTATTGTAGAAACGGCCCCCCAGCCTTTGCTATATTTGCAGAGTGAGAGAATAAGAGATGGGAATTTGTCTAATAGCCGCATAACAGCATGGACTCTTTCCTTGCAAGGCTGGCCATTAGAAATTCGCTACAAGCAGAATAAAAAGAATCCAGTTGCACAGGGACTTGCTGAGCTCCACGACTGTACTGCTAGAGATCCTGGGGAAGAATTATCAGAAGATGATTTTCTGGAAGAACAATTGCTTTCCCCATATAAAATGTACAATGAGGACCATTGTCAAACATTACCTTGGGTATATGTTGATGGTTGTTCTTACCATGCCACTATTGATAATGAGCGCAGATTAGTCGCTGGCATTGGTATAACTGGGGCAAATGGATTCTCAAATATATCTGTAGGTTTCAACATTGGACCAAGATCCAGTCAAGTTGCAGAACTAACTGCTGTTTTCAAAACCATTGAAATGGCTATTGAACATGGTATTCATGAATTTGTGATCATAACTGACTCAAATTATGTGCGTGACAGTTTTGTTGAATACCTGCCAACTTGGAAAAGAAATCGCATGCAGAAAAGCAATAACAAACCAGTCAAGCATGGCAAATTGTTCTGCGAGATTGATAATCTGGTAGTATCCAATGATTTAACCATACACTGGAAAAAGACCAAGGGTCATTCCAGAGTTTTAGGTCCTGATAAGGAAGGCAATGACCTTGCGGATTCATTAGCCAAACAAGGAGCCATAACTGGAGAACTCCTTAATATTGACCATTTAATGGGTGCAATTCAGGTAGAAGCCATTACCAGAAACCAGGCAAAACAACAGAGTGAGCCTAACTTGATACAATGGAGTCAGGATTCTCCTAGTGAGGACCTGATCACTAGTCAAAAAGAAGACCCCATTGTAGGCATCTTCTATAAACACATAGAAGATCCTGAAAGCAACCCCATCTCAAAAGATGATTGTATTGGCAAAGAAGATCTTAGAATCTTAATAAAATCTAGATCACAATTCAAGTTACAGGATGGTTTATTAATTAGAACCTCCAAAACTGGCATCCAGCAGTGGGTAGTACCCACCAAGTTCAGAGGTCTAATGCTTCAACATGCCCATGATGCTCCCACATCTGGTCATCGTGGTGCAAAAATCACATATGAAATATTGCGTGATTACGCTTTTTGGCCACACATGTTGAAAGATGTTCAAACCTACTGTCAAGGGTGTTTAATCTGCCCACAGTTCCAACCCACTGCACCAACGCATAGAGCGCCATTGCAGAAAAGGGGGATGGTAATGCCATGGTCAGATATACAAATTGATTTTATCGGTCCAGTAACAAGATCATCAAGAGGTAACAAATACATGTTAACCGTAACATGCCTGTTCACTAAATGGGTAGAGTGCATTAGTGCACCTAACAATAGTGTTGAAACATGTGCGGCGTTGCTCATCAACCATGTGTTTTCCAGATTTGGTCTGCCCCAAAGAATCGAGTCAGATCGGGGGACCCACTTCACTAGCGAAGTGATGACCAAAATGTGGAAAATACTAGGGGTTAAAAGAAAGCTCCATATTGCTTATAGAGCTGCCTCAAGTGGTGGTGTAGAGCGTTACAACCAGTCCATTGTTAAAATCCTCAAAAAGTTTGTGAGTGAAACGGGTAAAGACTGGGATGTAAAACTACCTCTAGTCTTAATGGCATTAAGAGCAACTCCAAGTAGTGCTACCAAGATGTCACCTTTTGAGCTGATGACTGGTAGAAGAATGGTTCTACCTCAGCATCTGCTGTACCGTACATCGGACCAAAACTTGATAAATGCTGCCAATACACATCAATATGTGGAAAACCTAAGAAAGCACCTGCAATATGCCTTTGCATTTGCTCAAAGGAATTTAGAAAGAGCCGCAACTGCCACTAAAACCTATTATGATCTCAAAACATCCAAAAAGGAATATGAAATAAATGATAAAGTTTATCTTTATAACTTTGGAAGAGATCAGGTTAGGGAGAAGAAATTTCTTCCCTCATGGAAAGGTTCTTTCGTCATTACTGACAAAATATCTCCAGTGGCCTATAAAATACGGATCCCCAAAAATGAAAGTTTCATAGATAAATGGGTCCATATCAATCAATTGCGAGCGTGTCATCCAAGATCCCAACTACAAGTCATAGAGGAAAAATGAAGTGTCATATCCCCAAATGAACTAAAGACATACTGTAGTTCAAAGATGCCTAACTGATAAACATGAAAGCTCAAAATAACAAACTTTCTTCATAAGAGACTGTCTATGAGGTATACGGTTGATCCTCATCAAATACCACTGACTTTAAGCCAATTCAAATACATGTGTCCTACATCTATTTGAAGTTGGAAGGGGGATTTATGTCAGAGTATATGAATATTATGATGAATATTACATATGTGTACATATATATATATATATATATATATATATATGTATATTTTATACACTGTATATGTTAGATGAGACCTCAGGATTAATTGAACATGAGTTTGTTGAACACAGCTTCTAATACACGTCTATCAGGATTGACGATCAGCAGAGCCTTTTGAAGCACGACCCCTGTAGTGTAAAACACACAAACATTTCTTTTCTAAAGGAAATAGCTCAGTGACCCTATTCATTTGACTATATATGCAGATTTTTATAACTTCAGAACATTTGGTGAGGTGAGAAAAGAATGTGTTCAAGGACCCCTTTGGAATTTGACACGTGTGATACAACAGTTCTATCTCACTGAATCTCTATTTGAAGACGTACTGCAGACCCCCATCTTGGGGGAAGGTGACACAAATAAAATTAAATACATTTTGCAAGGGGAACAATGCCAGTTTTCCATGTATGTTTAGAATGATTCATGATATATATATTGAAATTAAGCACATTGTATTAAATAGATAATTGCTGCAGGGGATATTTATATAGGAAATAAATTCAGATATTCATAGAAATGATATATATGTTTTGAAAACATAAAAGATCTTACTTAGCCTCTGTGTTTTTAAGAATATAAATAAATACTTATGTACCATAGACATATGAATGCTTGGATGATCTCTAATAATTATTTCTATTTTTATTGCAGACAACCATTGATCATGAGCATCAATCTATGCACTTAGAAAGAGACGGAATGCCTGAATGAAATGAAATTTCATATTATCTAAATGTGAAACAAATGTTTATAAAGTTTTAAATACATCTTTTAAAATATAGTGAGATGAAGATATGGAAGTTACTTTGATGTGATATGACTGAGATATAAATTTTCTGTTAGGCTAAATGAAATATAAATTATTTTAATATAATGTTAGATATATGTGATGTTTCATATCAAAATGATCAGAAAATTCATTAAGATATAACTTATCCAAAACAAATATTATGAATAGTTGTCGCAGTAAATTATGATAAAATTAATAACCATTTCATAGAAATACTGATTTAAGTTGTTTCAAATGTTGCTGTGTCTGTTTGTGCTGCCACCTGGTGTTATGTTGCGAGAACTACAGCCAGAAGGTTCTTTCTGGCTGTTAAAAATGAAATTTCCAAGGGCCAATCCGATTTAGACTTCCCAGATAACCAATGGGAAGGTCAGCTCCCGCAGGGCCACCCACAATTTACCAATGATGGAAAACCAAATAAAAAGTGAATGCAATAGAGAGAAGGGACAGATTTTCTGCTGAAGCTAAAACTTGGAACTGGTTCCTGCTGGGCGTGAGATACCATTTTACTTGAGCGAAGCTAAAATACCTTTCTCATTAATTGCGATATACACTTATTGGTGATCTGAGGTAAAATAATTCCTACCAAGGAATATTGGATATCGACTGCTTTTTACTTTGGTAACGTATTCAAGGTTTTGTAAGATAAGTTATATGCATAGTTAATTTGTATTTAATAGATTTAAAGAAGCAGTGTGTTTTTTTTTTTTTTCTTTCAAGTTAGCATTTCACAGCCTATATATATATTGTTTAAATCTGCGTCTGATTGACCAAGTAACTCATCTATGCAAGTTCTGATATTGTCAGTTAATTTTGTATTAGGATAAATTGCAGTTAAATAGCAGAATATATATATTATCCTATTGTTTTATAAACACTGTTTAGAATTGTATTGCTTGGATGTTAAAGGTTTTTAGTCCCATTGTGTTAAATAAATAAAAGGCTGAATTGTGAAGATATATTTTTCTGGGTTTTGTAAGAAGGATAGCATATCTTAATCGGTTTTCAAGCGCATATAAATGTATTTCATATTTCTTTTATTGCAAATATATTTAAAAAATGTTCATGGATATTAACTAAATAAAAGAATTCAGATATTTATATTAATTGTATGGTCTAGTAGATGCATGGTTGATTAGGGTTTCTATTTTTTTGTATTGTGTTTATAACCCTGCCATAAACTGATTTATTATTTGGATAGCACTACTAAGATTTTCATAAATATACTGACAGTGCAATGCCGCCCCCTGCAGATTCGCGCAGGGGGTGTCAATACACCCGATCATATTGGATCGGGTTGATTTTCAGCTATGTCTGTCCGCTGCCTCAGAGCAGGCGGACAGGTTATGGAGCAGCGGCCTTTAGACCGTTGCTTCATAACTTGTGTTTCTGGCGAGCCTGAAGGCTCGCTAGAAACACGGGACATCAAGCCCCATACGGAGCTTGATAAATAGGCACCAGAAGCATTCACCAACTCTCTCTTGATTATGGTATCATCTCTATTAAATACTTTGCATTGCTCTGTACTCTGAATTCTAGGTTAATTTTTTTTAAAGTTTTGGAGGCGACTCCTGTTCTAGCCAATAACAACTGATGTGGCACCTCATCTCCTTGTGACAGATCTACTGTAAAAACTGTAAAGAAATAAAATCTGCTACATTTGATTTAAAATGATGTTTATTTAACAAACAGTTTAATTTGGGGTCTATCGGAGATAGTGACAATGTGCTGGTGTTTTAACTTTCCTTGCAGAAGCCACATCCAGAAGTAAAAACAAATTGCTTCAAATGCTCCTTATAAAGAATTAGAAGCACTGGTGACTATTGATACAAACGCTGATCCGACACATTGCTTGCTTCCCTTTAACGTTGTTTATATATATATATATATATATATATATATATATACAAACCCAGAAATTGACTGCACTCTCAAACCAGCACTCTCTTGCAAGCACACAGCTAGATTAAAAGCAAAATGGAAGAGCTAGTTACAACATTTGGCCAAATGGTGATAGGCCCAGGCCACGTCAAGGTCATTTCCTCCTTGGGTCCCTAACCTACAGTCACACAATGAATGCTTTCAACCAAACACACTAAGATACAAACAAGGGTGATACAGGCCTTTTGTAATTTCCCTGGGCACTTAAGAAACACAGAAATGGACTTCAATCGGGAACCAGACTGGGTACACTTCCCACAACCCTGCAAAACTCACAGCCCCGGGTGCTCACCAGCACTCACAGCCAGCTGCACAGCTTTCTGTGACTGAGGCAGTTAATCACAGACAAGCCTGCATGCAAAGTCCATAGGGAAAATTAAAAAATAAAAATATTAACGAAACAAATAAAAAACTATGGCTCTCTCTTACCAGCATACAGCTAGATTTAAAGCAAAATGGAAAAGTTATGCACATCATTTAGCCAAATGGTTATAGGCCCAGGACCACATCAAGGTATATTCCTCCCTGGGTCCCTCAGCTACAGAAACATAATGTAGGCCTTCAACCAAACACACTGAGATACAAACATGAGTGACACAAGCAATTTGTAATTTCCCTAAACACACCCAAACATAGAAATGGACTGCACTGTCAAACCAGTCAGTAATTGAAAAGAAGCTTACCATATATGTCAACGCGTTTCGGCCCTAAGAACTGGGCCTTTATCAAGACTATGACTAAGTTTGAATAGCAGTTTTGCACTATGTTATATTTGTTTTATTACAGGTATATCTTTGAATGAATTGATCCCTGAGACATAGGATCCATTTCTGTATTTTTTCATCGTTTACACACAGGAATAACTTTTTAGGAGCATCTCTTCACATCTTGTATTCACATAAGGGTCACTTTATAAGTGTGTTATTCACTTTAACACATCCTAAATATTCATTTGGATTATTTTTTCACATTTTTCCTTTTTCTTTTTTCATTTTTGTGTACACACATTTTTGATTATTCACGCCCACTTCATCACATCATCTTTTCAGGATTTTTTGGATATTCACAATAATTTTTGAAATTTGATTTGAAAACCACTACGTTTTTCTTTTTTACACACTTCATCATTTCACCGTTTATCGAGGGATATATAAGGATAATTGTTTTAAAATAGAATCTTCATATTGGACATTCACTCTCTGGAAAGAATTTAAAGTTTGGGACCTACATATTTATGGACACCTACTCAGTAAATTGATGTTTTTATATATTTATATTTTTTATCCAACCATCAACCAGCTTATCAGTTAACAGCTGTTTTATTGTAATTTATTTTGTGATTAAGATTGTATTTTGTTGTGGTTTTTAACCACAATTGTATTGTTTTTTATATAGATATATGCATATTTTATTGTTAATTTTAAGTGGATCCACTTTTGTATCTTGTTTGTATATTTTAGCTATAAGTAGCTTATAAAATATTTTATATACCCCTATAGAATTTAATATATTTTTTATTTAAATAATCTTGTCACTACTAGTGTCTTAGCCTTTTAGGAGGCGCTCTGTGTATTTATTTTTAGTAATAGTGACAGAAAGCCGGGCTTGGTAATAAATGTGAGGTATATAAGATGAAACCTTTTGGGCTCCATGTACTAATAGGCGGCAGCTTCTCAACTTGCAAAGCTTTCCGTCCACCTGCGCTACATACGGGCAGCGGATCTGTTCGTCCACTGGCCCATATATATCATTACACACTCATCACAGTGTGTAATTCCTGCCTCTTCATTCGCGCGGCCAATCGTGCGACTGAAGGGGCTGTCAATCACTGAGAGCGAGCGAGCTCTCTGTGATTTTCCCTCGCCACCTCAGAGTTGACGCAGAGTGTAAGAAGCAGTGGTTTAATGATCGCTGATTTTTACATTGCAGGTATCAGGCTCACATATGCGAACCTGCTGGGCTCCGGAGCAGCTCTCGCTGCTTCGTACATGGAGCTAGGGATGGGCGAATGTTTTGCAACATTTGAAAAATTAAATTAATTTTAACACATTCATTCAAATAAAATTTCAAATGTTTACATAACATTCTAACAATCGATTTTCAAATGTTCGGTTTCGAATTTTACGATTTTATTCGAAAATATTCATTTAGAAAAATTTTAATTGATATATTTGTAAATAGTATTTCTAATGCTTTCTTTAAATGTAATATTCGAATTATGCAATATTCAAATTAGAAAACTTTGAATTTATATATTTGTAATAGTATTTCTATAATGCTTTATTTAAATTTAATATTCAAATTATGCAATATTCGAATTCGAAAAATTTGAATTTATATGTTTATAATAGTATTTCTAATGCTTTCTTTCAATGTAATATTCGAATTATGCAATATTCGATTGAAATAGAAGATTCAAATTGATATATTTGTATCTATTATGTATCAATTTACTAGATTCCCTACCACATGAACTATTGAACTTCTGAATAGTATTTGTTAAATAGATGTTAAATTCGGACATTCAAATTTGAAAAAGTGACATACGTAAGCTGTAAATAGCATACGATTATAGAATTTTAAAGAATAATAGTTCGTATCAACATTCGGATTTGTAATTCGAATTTCGGTAATAACATTCATTCTAACATTTGATATTGGAAATTTACACATTCACCCATCCCTACACTGAGCCCTTTATGTAGTATTCCTCCTTTCTGTTAAAACCCCAGCAAAATATTGTGTGTTTAATTTGTGCAGCACTTTAACAGCTATGAAGTATTTTTTTAAAATACTTACCTTTGCGTTATGGTAAACATAACACTGATCCTCTGCCCGCATCTGCTGCTTCATTAGCATATCGATGACGAATCTGACTTCCTCCAATCATTGCGTTGCCCCACGAGCTGGACTTCAAAAGGGGCACACAACGATTGGAGAAAGCCAGATTTGTCATCAATCTGCTAAAGAAAGCATCAAATGCGGGAGGAGGATCAGTGTTATGTTAACTATAACGCAAAGGTAAGTATTTTAAAAAATAATCATCATTGTAAAATGTAATGAATTTAAGTGCCCCTATTTTTAAGAGAATTATTTAATACTGACCTTTAATTCATTAAAGTTTACAATCATTTTAAAGATACCCCCACACCAAGAAGCTGCAATCAAAAATTGACATTAAGAGCATACCAGAATGTTTACTGATTTTTAGTTTTGATCATTTTAATTTACTCACTTTTTTATAAAATATAGGCACAACATTTTCATTATTCTTTTTTTAACATTTCCCCTTATTTTCAGGTTATCTCTGGGGGGGACCAGATAGAAACCTGGAAAGGTGGCGGACGAGTTAAGGAGCAGAGGTCTTACTACCACTGCTTCTAAACTTCTTTTTCTTTCTGCTTGGTAAATATACCTCTAATATTGAAACTTTCAGAAACTTTCATCATTACTTAAGTTCTTTGTCTAAGGATAAAGAATGTGCAAAATGTTAATATAGGAACATGTACCTTGTATTGTGATCTAGAGATCAGTTTTTGTCCCAAGGAGCTGAGATATTGAGGTTTCTGTAAACATTTTTATAACCAAAGTTTGTTGCGCACCAAGACACAAAGATGACTGCCACAGTTAAACCAAGTAAAATAAAAAACTGTTGGCTTTGCAATACAGACACATAGAGGTAACCACTCGAGATGGATTTACCCACAGTGTTGCACAAGACGTAATCCGGTTTCAAAAAGAGGCAAAAAGCGCCAAAGGCCTTGAGCAGCTGCCTACTTCTGCATTTGGCTGCTAACGAAGCATCCGAATGCCAATGCCTGGTTGCAAGCATCTAAAATAGGTTTTAAATGTATTTGTATTTATTTATTTTGATCTCTTTTTACACATTAAAATATAAACTGGTTGTTTCAATCTTAAATGATATACAAACGTAAAAAAAATGTATAAAGTATTTTTTTATTTAATTTAAAATGTAGGCAGCTTATACCATTTAATTTAGTTTTTATCCAAACATTTTCTGTATTCCTTGTATTTCTTCTTCTGCATGACCAATTAATATTAGTTCAACCTCAGTACACTGAGCTGAAAAGACAGTATTTAATAGGGGTCAGTGCAGATCAGATCCGAAGATCAGACTGTTCTCAATCCAGATGGTGTTGTAAGACAGATCCAAAAATAAGCATTAAAAGCTTGATTCCATTCAGCTTTTCAACACAAATCCTGCTAGACTTTAGCATGAATTGGTAAGTTTCTAGCAGACACTTTGAACAATTAATTATAATGTTTGTCAGAGCCTGCATGTGGTGTTTAATCACACAGCGAAATAAATTAATAGTTTGACATACTGTGATTATGATCGTAAGCTAATAAATGTTTTCAGTGATACTTTGTTCCAAAGTTTTGCAAATAAGTTATTTGAATGAAAAGAAGATAAAGTATTTTAACATTGAATACTGTAATAACCATTTTTATACCTCATGCATCTTAATTGTGGCTGCCGCATTGAAAAATGTGAATTTAAATGAACATGACACTAGATCACTAGATGGTGCTGTAGGGATTTAAAGACCACATTTCTACAGAGAGGCCAAAAATCAATATCTGTATCCTAGGGTTTCAAGGTGTTGCTATTCGATTTGTAGCATTTGTAGGCTACAGAATTCGTTTTTTTGGCTTCAATGCACAATGCACAATAATAATAATAAAGAAAAAAGCAAGAGGTGTTTAATGCCACAAAGGATTTGATCATAATCTATAGACTGATTTTGTTTTTGGCCTGAAAAAAAGCAAAAAGAATCAGGTATTTATCGGATCCACAGGTGTTTTTTTTGCTCTCTGGGGAATGCTCTATTTTTAACATGGAGCTGAAATGTTCTCGGTGATCACAATCCATTTTGCTGATACTTTAAACACATTTTTAAGATCATTTCACACTTTGGCACATAAAGGTACTTGATAAAATGGCTTTCTTTTATTTATTTGCAAGTATTCCAAGACAATTTAGAATTGTTCTATTATGTTGCACATGTGCAAGGCAAAAGCCACGGATGACATTTTAGAGGTGTATTTGCAAACATGGCCTCTATTCATTAAAGCTCTATTCATAACAATTGTATAGTCTGTCTGTAGTGGGCATATAGTATATATATATAAAAACACAGGAATGGACCGTACTCACAGACTGGACTTGGTACACATCCTAAGCCACAGCAAACTCCATAGCCCTGAACACTGACAGACAGCTGCAATGTTCCCAGCAACCCAGGCAGTTAACCCCAGAGCAACCTGGCTGACAGGCCCGCAGGGAAGCATTGCAAACATTATCAACACAACATACAGAAAACCTGGCACTCTCAAGCAGATTCACAGTAATGTTTAAAAGCGAAACTGGGGGACGTCAGTTAAATTTGGTGCCAAAGGATCAAGCCCAGGACCACAACAAGGTCTCCCCCTTCCTGGGACCCTAAACCAGCACCCACACAATGCATACTTCCAAACAACCCAACTGGGAACCTCCCAGGGTGACACATGCTTTTGTAACCTCCCCTATGTAAATACAAAACACAGGAATGGACCGCACTCACAGACTGGACTGGGTACACATCCTAAGCCACAGCAAACTCCACAGCCCTGAACACTGACAGACAGCTACAAAGTTCCCAGCAACCCAGGCAGTTAACCCCAGAGCAGCCTGGGTGACAGGCCCGCAGGGAAGCATTACAAACATTATCAACACAACACACAGAAAACCTAGCACTCGCCAGCAGATTCACAGTAATGTTTAAAAGCAAAACTGGGGGAAGTCAGTTACATTTGGCGCCAAAGGATCAAGCCCAAGACCACGACAAGGTCTCTCCCTTCCTGGGACCCTAAACCAGCACCCACACAATGCATACTTCCAAACAAACCAGTTTTGCTTTTAAACATTACTGTGAATCTGCTGGTGAGTGCCAGGTTTTCTGTGTGTTGTGTTGTCAGCTGTCTGTCAGTGATCAGGGCTGTGAAGTTTGCTGTGGCTTAGGATGTGTACCCAGTCCAGTCTGTGAGTGCGGTCCATTCCTGTGTTTTGTATTTACATAGGGGAGGTTGCAAAAGCCTGTGTCACCCTGGGAGGTTACCAGTTGGTTTGTTTGGAAGTATGCATAGGGTGCCAGGAAGGGGGAGACCTTGTCGTGGTCTTGGGCTTGATCCTTTGGCACCAAATGTAACTGACTTCCCCCAGTTTTGCTTTTAAACATTACTGTGAATCTGCTGGCGAGTGCCAGGTTTTCTGTGTGTTGTGTTGATAATATTTGTAATGCTTCCCTGTGGGCCTGCCACCCAGGTTGCTCTGGGGTTAACTGCCTGGGTTGCTGGGGAATTTGGAGCTGTCTGACAGTGTTCAGGGCTATGGAGTTTGCTGTGGCTTAGGATGTGTACCCAGTCCAGTCTGTGAGTGCGGTCCATTCCTGTGTTTTGTATTTACATAGGGGAGGTTACAAAAGCTTGTGTCACCCTGGGAGGTTCCCAGTTGGTTTTTTGGAAGTATGCATTGTGTGGGTGCTGGTTTAGGGTCCCAGGAAGGGGGAGACATTGTATAGATTTGGGTACATTATATCCCGCACAGCTAAGATGATCTACAGGAAAAGTAAGATCAACCCTAGCATCTATAAATTGCATGCAGGAGACTAAAATGGAGCAATTTCACTGTTTAAAGTGTGAGAACTGTTAAAATCCATAACAACCCATAGAAGCCTATTTATCAAAGGTCTGTCGGACCTGATCCAACAGTGCGGATCAGGTCCGACAGACAAAGCTGAATGCGGAGAGCAATACGCTCTCCGTATTCAGCATTGCACCAGCAGCTCTTGCTGGTGAAGACTCACCAGAAACACGTGCCCTCAAGCTCCATTCGGAGCTTGATAAATAGGCCTCATAGTCTTCTTCTGAATTTCAGATGTATATCTCGACAAACTGGAAAATAAATAATTATTATTTTAAAATATTGTATACTCAGCAACCATGCTCAGTATACCCATCCTGACTATTTACTAATGGCATTTATATTGTTTACCAGTGATCAGGCGGATTCGGAATACAATAGGTTAATCTCATACATGTAAATTAGTTTTCTCTTACACACTGAAAAAAGGGGTTAATTCAAAAATTTTTATTGTATCCTTAAAGGGACATGAAACCCAAATTTTTTCTTTAATGCTTCAAATAGAGAATACAATTTTAAACAATTTTCCAGTTTACTTCTATTATTTAATTTGCTTCCTTCTCTTGTTATCCTTTTGCTGAAAGGTTTATCTAGGCAAGTTCAGGAGCAGCAGATAACCTAGGTTCTAGCTGTTGATTGGTAGCTGCATATATATATCGAATTTGATTGGCTAACCTATGAGTTAGAAACCATTAGTGCATTGCTGCTTCTTCAACAAATGATACCAAGATAATGAAACAAATTAGATAATAGAAGTAAATTAGAAAGTTGTTTAAAATTGTATTCTCTATCTGAATCATGAAAGAAAAAAATTGGGTTTCATGTCCCTTTAAAGGGGCATGGAACCCCAATTTTTTCTTTCATGATTCAGATAGATCTTAAAATTTTAAATCAGTTTCAAATGTACTTCTTTTCAACTTTGCTTTGTTCTCTTAGTATCCCTTGACGAAGGAGCAGCAATGCACTAATGGGAGCTAGGCTCTTTCCCTGCAGTGAATATGCTTCACATAGTAGGGAGATAACATGCAGCACTGAGGTGGGGGGGGGGGAATAAGAAGAGCAGGAGAAGTAACACTATATGAATGGACACTACTTTCCTTCCATAAATCTAGCTAAAGACTGAGTAAACTGCTAGCTGCTATCCATTATGGCTCCAACAGGAATGTTTTCATGAAATTTACTGACAGTAACTCAGTTGAATGCAGGTTTACCTCTCGCTCTAGCTCCAACCACAGGCTTCATGCAACAGCACAGCAGTGTAAAGCTATTTCAAGTACCGAGTGTTCAGAGGATGTCTTGGATTTATGGATGTTAAATTACCTTCCCGCTGCAGCTGTCAGAGCCGCAGTAGCTAACGAGACTGTGAAACGAGCCTTAAAAAGCCAATGTGGCCGATCACATGAACTCTGCATAGCAGTGCTCTATGAGGAACAGTGGACTCTGGCACAACGGGCAGCTTAATGCCAGAGCAGACAAGACCAATATTATGGTCACTACTAATGATCATAGCCATCTTGTTTGCTCTGGGATGAAGCTGCTTAGTGACTGCAAGCAGTATGGTAGTCTCCCATATAACATACAGTTAAGTGGATATCCGATTGATTCAGCTTTACACTGCCGCTGCTGCCTCCACTCTGTTCTCTTCCTTCCGGGTGTAATCAGGAGTCAAATAAATACAGCTCGATAAAGTTTTAACAATAAAAAAATAAATGATAGAAACAACTATAGGAATTATGCAAAAAGTGACGCCCCCTCCAAACTGCCGCCCTAGGCCCATGCATTGTTGGCCTAGGCAGTAATACGCCCCTGGAGCTAACTGAGCACATCAGGTAAGCCAATGAGGCATATATGTGCAGCCACCAATCAGCAGCTAGCTCACAGTAGTGCTTTGCTGCTCCTGAGCCTACCTAGGTATTCTTTTCAATAAAGGATAGAAAGAGGACAAAGCAAATTAGATTAAAGAAGTAAATTGGAAATATGTTTATCTAAAATATTATTATATTCATGAATTATAGGCGGGTAGTCTGCTGGTCTTTAAGAATGTAAAACTCTGTTTATAGAGGTGACATTTATATTGATATTGCTCAACAATCTCTGGTTTACATAGTTTACATAAGACTAAACTAGACATTATATGTAACTTCCAAGTTAAATCTTTCCATTCTCTCTCAGTCAGATGGTTTATTGATATGCAAGAAGTTTAATGGTATTGTCACTTTGGTTAAAATTAATTTCAGTTTAAGATCTCACTGTCCTCCACTAAAAGTTTCGGAGGAATGTACAAGTTAATAACACATTACCAAAATTTTAAGAACACTATTTTTTCAGCGAGGTGACGTTTCCACCTCTTAGTCAATAGTCGTGCAGCCCAGTTGTCATTATGCTGTATGGCTAGCACGCTATTGGCTAACATCATCACACTGATAAACTAGCGTTTTGCCGTGGGCGGCCTGAGGCACTCTATTTTATGCTTCATGACTGTAAGTCCCCTATATTTTTAGCACTGGTAAATCCTAGTGTTTCAAAAACTCTAGGATTTACCATCACTTTAAGAAGCAGTGGTGATTAGACTGCTGCTTCCAAACCTTTAGGCTCTTAGCTGGCGGATTAAAATCACCCTGGACAGGTTCACCCGGGATGATTGACATCTCCACTCGCACACCATTGGGTTAGCAGATGCTTGCGCAATGATATGCTGGCAGCATATTGCTGCCTGCTTTCTGCGAACCCGGGTAATAATGAATAGTATTTATATAGCACCTTTCTCCCAGTGGGGCTCAAAGTATTGTTTCAGCGCTCACTCTTGGAATTAACCAAATTGGCAGCTGAATAGTAATAGTCATTATTATTACCCAATTTAATGGTACTCATTTTATCGACCTCAGAAGGATGAAGGGTTGAGTTAGCCCTACTGTGATTTGAACCTGAGACCTTGGATCTTTTAACAGGCTTTTTGTGTAGTCAGGGCATTTACCAACTGAGCTACTTCACCAGGCTCCCTGGGTAGACAGGTTCACGGAAGTGAATCCTGTCCATTCAAGCTTTGTTAAGTGAGGGTGTTTGATGATGAGTCTATGTAATTTGTTGAGAATAGTGGACCACACAAATATTTCAAAACTGTCACAGTTATTTACAAAATACCTGGAAAATATAATCTCCCAAGCTTTAAAAATGCAGGTGCAAACAAATAAATAACTAATCCACCATGCCAACATTTTGCAAAAGAAGAAAAGGTATTTTGTGCTGGAATCACATTCTTCTTGCAATATTTTGTTGTCTGTTGACATGTCTATAAACAAACACTATTTCATTACAGCTGTTTGATTTGGTTTAACACTATTCTCAAAGAAGAATTACATTTTATACATATGTATGTAATATAATGATCATGTATTATGAAAAAACAGACACTCAAAATTGCAAGAATTTCCAAAGGCTTTACTTCAAGGCTGCAGTACAACACATGGCAACGTTTTGGGGCTTACACCCCCTCCTCAGGCTCACAACTAATGTTCCATCCCTTAAATAGCCTTCAGCCATGCCCACCTCCCTCTCTGACATCATAGGAAAATATATACAGACAGTGTCAAAAAAACAATTTTATCAATATACCAACAATCACCTTTCTAATACTCTTTAAACAAAGAATATGTCAGATAATACAACAAATCCTAGATACCATATTTTAATATTAATTTTGATTTTTATTTTTCTATAATTTTTCAATTTTTTTATATTTTTTTTTATATACATATATTACTTAATAGTCCCAACGGAGCAGAACACCCAAAATGTCATTCAACAATTATAAGTAGCTTTAAACTGTTCAATACACACATCAATTCTTTCTAACAGGCTATACCGAATTAGAGCAAACAAGCTAAATTGTATTCTCTATTGAGGCCCTTAGGATGCATAGTATTAAGCCTATGGGGCATATGTATCAAGCTCTGAATGGAGCTTGATGCCCCGTGAAACAGCAGTTATGAAGCAGCGGTCACAAAGACCGCTGCTCCATAACCTGTCCGCCTGCTCTGAGCAGGCGGATAGACATCGCCGGAAATCAACCCGATCGAGTACGATCTGGTAGATTGACACCCACTTGCTGGCGGCCCATTGGCTGCGATTCTGCAGAGGGCGGCGTTGCAACAGCAGCTCTTGTGAGCTGCTGGTGCAATGCTGAATACGGCAAGTGTATTGCTCGCCGTATTCAGCGAGGTCTGGCGGACATGATCCGCACTGTCAGATCAGGTCCGACAGACCTTGATAAATAGGGGCCAATGTATCCACATGGCCTCTTTTCTGAGTAACAACCTACCCCTATCAAAGCCAATATTGCCCCTAGGTACCTGATCCAAGACCATAAAACGCAATTGATTTACCTGATGACCCTTCTCATAAAAATTAGAGGGGACTGGTAAATGTCTCATCTTAGTATTCCTGATAGTCGACTTATGTTGAGTTAAGTGATCTTTTATAGTAAACACCTGGTAATTACAAGATATTTCTTTTGTGTTGCTATAAAATAATACATCAACCAAGTCTCAACATTTTTTTAAACAAATTAACATCCTTTTTACAATTGTTTTTCAATAGCCAAACTCCACCCATAATTTGCCTTATATGAAGGAGCCAATCTGGGCTTTAGACTGCAGACAACAAGGCTAGAAATTTTAAACCGACACAATGTAGAATGAGTTTGCGCTAATGGAAATATACTAAAACACTCTTTTTGACAAATAACGAGATCCCAAATCTCGCTCACTACAAATCTACAAAAACAACTAAAAAGGTGCGCTTTAAATATGAAGTCCACAAAGAACTAAAAAAGTGTGCTTTAAATATGTGCACTAGCTTAGCCAATATTATGATGTTAGTATAAAGTGCATTGTTTTGCAGTTGTTATCAGTTAAAGCCAATTAGGGAAAGACATGTAGCAGAGTTAGCCCTGTGAAGGCTGCAGGGTGCATTTGAAGTTCTGAGAATTAGAAAATCCTCAATTTATATAAAAGTATATTGCAGAGTTGTCTCATTACACATAACTAAACATTTTATTTAAAAATATCAAGGTGTTTACTGTCCCTTTAAATCTCAGCTAGTTTAATAAGTAAATAGTAAATTCTAAACAAAATGGTATTTAGCAGACTAGATAAAAAATGTGACTAACTATAATTTAACACAATAAATATTATAAAGGCACATACATCAAAACATGGTAACTAGAAGTAAAATATACATTAAGGCACAAAATAAGAAGATGTTATTTTTAGATAATTACGGTAAATTGTTTAGCCAAAATCCAAAATATTTTTAGCCATTTAGCCTTCGCACCCAGCAAACAGCAGGGACACTTTCAATGCAAAAATATACAAATAGTGCTATACTTATATATACCTTATATATGCTTATATATACCTGCTGACAACGCTAAACCAAAGCTCCAGACTCCTGCAGAAGCAGCCCTACTAGACTTAGTGTGCCCACGGACCTCCACACCAGGGCTAATGCAGCCCTACTAGACTTAGTACGCCCACGGACCTCCACACCAGGGTTAAAGCAGCCCAACTAGACTTAGTGTGCCCACGGACCTCCACACCAGGGCTAAAGCAGCCCTACTAGACTTAGTATGCCCACGGACCTCCACACCAGGGCTAAAGCAGCCCTACTAGACTTAGTATGCCCACGGACCTCCACACCAGGGCTAAAGCAGCCCTACTAGACTTAGTGTGCCCACGGACCTCCACACCAGGGCTAAAGCAGCCCTACTAGACATAGTATGCCCACGGACCTCCACACCAGGGCTAAAGCAGCCCTACTAGTCTTAGTGTGCCCACAGACCTCCACACCGAGCTAAAGCAGCCCTATTAGACTTAGTGTGCCCACGGAACTCCACACCAGAGCTAAAGGTATGGATAGTGCAGATCTTACCCTGCCTCAGGACTTGACAGTAGTATACAAGTAGAACGCTAAATATTGCTTTCTAGAAAGTGATATTTGCGCTCCACCTTGTAACACCAGTGCACACGCTAATGTGCGCTGGTATTACAAATTTGGTGCAATTGCAAGGAAGCATTGCGCTCACAAGAGCGTGCTTCCATAGGCTCCAATAGGAGCCTCGTTCTGATGCCAGCAGAGATAGCATCAGAGTCTCACGCAGCAAAAGGGTAAGTAGTGCAGCAATGGGCATCATTTATAAATATATATGACTATATACATATAAATGTATGTGTTAATATGTGTATCGACACATAATAACACATATATATATATATATATATATATATATATATATAAGCATATATATTTACTGGGACACACAGTTCCCATAGGCCGCAATATAAAGGCATTTTTCAGTGCCGTTTTCTTTCTAACACCCACTCCTACCAACTTTAAAGCCCCAAAACTGCCTAGTGCAGTTTTTTTTATTTTTTTAAAAAAAAGCTAAATTTTTTAATGCCCTCTATTTTAGGGCACTTTTATAAATTTAACCAGAGATCAGATCTCTAGTTAATTTTCTGAGCGCTAAATGCTACTGAAAGCTCATGTTAGCAATAACCAGCCACTTGTAATGGCTGGTTAATTATCGTGCTCCCGCAAATGGGCAAATTGTGGAGTGGAACCCTAACAGATGCGTACAAGTGGGTTTATCCACTTTATTACAAGTGGAGTGCAAAATATCGATGTCACAAAAGCGATATTTGCGGTCCACTTAGTAATACCAGCACACACAAATGTATGCTGGTATTACAAGTTAGGTGCAATGTGAACACGACCTCGCGTTCGCATTGCTTGGAAGATTTGTGCTCGTGAGAGTGCTCTTCCATATACACGGCATGAGAACCTAGTGCAGCGAAGTCGTGTAGCAATGGGCAGCAATTTTAAATATATACTGTATGTATATAAGCATATACATATATGTTTATAGAGAACACACAGTTCCCATAGACCCCAATGTAAAGGCACTTTTCAGTGCCATTTTTTTCTAACACTCCACATCCACCAACTGTAACCCCTTATAACTGCGTCATGTAGTTATTTATTAATAAATGAAGATGCTACTATTTTTATTTTTTAATAAAGAACACTATACTGAAATTTGGGGGCAAGAGATCTGATTGATACATTAGCGCTATACTTTAATATTTAAACTCTAGTTATCCCTGATTCATTATACAACACTATGTTTAAAGGGTGGATATGATAGAAGCTAATCACATAGTATCCTGCAAAACTATACTAATGACTAATGTAACAGTTGTGGGGAAAAGTAGGTGTTTTTCATGTTATTGGAAAATGTGGATACTGAACAAACAAGCAACAACGCAATTGTATAAACACTCATTTGTATTAACATTTAAACAGATTACCCCACAACATACAATGTATACTCATATGTACAGTACTTGCTATTAAACTTGCTATATACCACTTTCCATATACCTGTATATTCCCATGGATCTAATTGGCTATTGACAAAGATCAGTATAATGGGCTGATGTCTAGACTGTAAAATCAGGATAAATTATGTCTGTGTTTGGATTCATATTTTACTTAAAGTTTTATCTTTAAATAGAGACCCACCGAGAGCTAGATTACAAATTGAGCGCATATTTGCACTTCCGCAAACCCGTAATCACGGATAATTTTTTCCCCCCCATAGACTTGAAAGTAGCCTCGTTTTCATGACAGCTTCACCGCAAGAGCTAGCATAACTTTGATAGCAACAACACAGCAATATATTGGCTAGATTACAAGTCGCACGCTGACTGCAGCGCTTGTGCGATATGTTTTTTCTTTATGCTCCCTTGAGCGTCTTCAGCCTCGCTAGCCTCACCAGTCCATATGTTATTAAATAGTATTATAACATAATGACTGGTGAGGCTAACGAGGCTGAAGACACTCGAAGGAGCATAAAGAAAAAAACATATCGCACGCTCGCTGCAGTCAGCACGCGACTTGTAATCTCCGCGTACATGTATACAAATGTATACATATATATTTACGTGTTTATATGTGTATATATGTATGAATAAATATTTAAGCAACAATTGTCACACTTATTAGACGAAGGATTGCATAATGTGTTTATAGACAAATCCACATATGATTTTTTATGGGTCACTCATCCTCAAACACCAGTATTTCATGTGTTTCCGAAAGTACATAAGAGCTTATCTGATGTTACTGGTCGACCAATTGTGTCTGGGATTGGTTCCCTTCTTGAGCCAATGTCTGAATGGGTTGATTCCATTCTTCAACCTTTGGTCCTTGAACTAGCGAGCTATGTGAGAGACTCCAAACAGTTAATAAAAATACTAGAAAATAAAAAATGGATCACCCGGTCCAAATGGGTCACTATGGACGTAGCGTCCCTTTACAGTTGCATACCTCACGATAAAGGGCTACAGGCAGTTGGGTATTTTTTGTCACATAGAAGTAAGATCAGTTACAATATGCAGGAATATATTTTGAAAGTTATTGAATATCTTTTGACACATAATTACTTTTTTTATGGGGGTGATTTTTATCTCCAGAGATGCGGCACAGCGATGGGGGCAAAGTTTGCCCCCTCCTACGCCAACCTCTATATGGGGTGGTGGGAGCTGTGCGCATCTACGGAGATGACAATCCTTTCAAACATCATATCTCTATGTTTAAACGGTATATTGACAATCTCATAGTTATATTGGAAGGAGATGCGAAAGAACTAGATCATTTTTTTAATTATATCAAAACTAAGGATAGTGTGATAACATTTACCCATGAGTTTGATAATACCTGTATTAATTATCTTGATCTTACACTTGTGGGAAACACTGATAAATCAAATATTGAAACTAAATTGTATAAGAAACTAATTTAAAAAAACTCGTTGTTACATGCCAAAAGCAGTCATCCGACCCATACAGTTAAGGCAATTGCAAAAGATCAACATCTCCGTGTTAAACGCAACTGTACTAACCCTATAGTCTTTATTAAAGAAGCTGCTCAATTAGACAGAGAGCTACGAGAGAGAGAGAGAGAGAGAGAGAGAGAGAGAGAGAGAGAGAGAGAGGATATAGCAACAATGTAATTAACAATGTAAGTAAGCGGCCACCATGTACAGGAAGGATTTACTCAAAGACAAGGGGGTAATCAATTCCAGGCACAAACAAAAAGAAACTAAGGTTATACAATTTGTTAGAAAAAAAGGGGATATAGATTGCACAAAAAAATGCTAAAGGTGGATGTGAAAAGTATAAAAATAAGAATAAATATGTGTGAAGTTTAATAGGGAGGACTAATACTTCAGTATTAGTTTTTAGTGTGTAAAATTTATTTGTAAGGACTCATTCAAAGTCCATATGATTTCAAAATTTATATAAATAATACTTTTTATTTAGTGAAGGGGAGTGTATAATTTAACTTCGTTTTAAAGAGTCATATTCGACTCTGGCATAAGCTCATAAAATGTGGTGATATAAACTCTAGGAAAAACTAGAGAAATATAATAAATAACTGGTGCTATAATATAATTGTGAGGATTGAATGAATAGTATTAATTGAACTATTATGGGTGAATACCGATTATCAATACATGTGTTCTCTTATAAGAGTAAAAGTCTTTCTGGATCTGCAGTTAAAAATATTTATTTTAACAGAAATACTAAAAACAAATAAAACAAAAAGCAGCCACACAGGAAATATGCTATTAAGTGGATACAATTGATAATACATAATACAATTGATACAGTTTAAAACATTGGTCAGATTATAACATTTGATCATATAAAAACATAAAAGTCTCTTGAGAATCAGATGTAATGTTTGAATGTATACAAAACTGTTCGATGGTATAAAGGGCGTTCCGGTGTAAGTGTGGGCTGAATCCGAAGCCTTTAGGATACTGGTGAAATCCCTCAGAACAACCGCCTCCAGGTTCTGTTAATGGGAGAAAGGACTCCTTAATGCAATGTCTACAGCAGTAGTGCTCACATTTAAGTTCACCTTGTCCAGCAAAGATCTGCAGTGTAGACGTAGTTTAGAATGCAGACCTTTATTATTTTTGTGGAGCACTCAGACAGTGCTATCAGGCGCAGCCTGGGTATTTAGCAGCAACCCAGCTTACTTAGACCCCCACGGCAAGAGCAAGAACACTGGTTCAGGAAAGCTGGAACACTGGAGCTCTGGAGCCCCAAGGGCTGGGAGTAGGGGATAGTCCACAGCTGACAGCTCCCAATAGGAGTGATTGGTAAGTGGTGAATCATAGGCAAACAGCAAAAGGTTCCAGTATATATAAAAATATTTATTTTAAATCATACACAAATAAAAACAGGAACCATAAAGTAGGGTATGTGGATAGCCCTCCTTATATATGCAACGAGTTTCTCAGCACTTCACAACACTGTTTCATCAGGCATCATATACAATTTGTTGCCCAATATTCCAAACAATATAAAGAAGTGTGTGATATTATTAAAAAACATCTTTCTATACTATCTGCAGAAGATTGTTTTGGACATGATCCCCAAAAACATGTAAGTTTCTCCTATAGGAGAGGTTGAACTATTGGCAACATAGTGTCACCATCAGTCCCAGCCAATCCTAAGAGTCAGTCCTCTTGGTTACAAGTTAAAGGTTTGTCTCTACCTCAACAGGTGATATGTTTAACATCGATAGTTGTGTTAGCTGTAGGACCAAGGGGGCAGTATATTTGATAGAGTGTCATAAATGTCATTTGCAATATGTTGGTAAAACCTTACGTGGAGTGAGGCCCCAGTATCAGGGAACACTTATCTAGTATTACTGTGGATACTGAATGGAGCAGGAAAAGGGAAGACAAGTTACTTCCCTTAGCTAAACATTTCATTGAAAAGCACACACGTAATACAGAGTCTTTTATGTGGACAATTGTAGAAAAAGTCTCTCTCTCTGCAAAGTTTTAAGCAAAAGAGAAGTATATTGGATATACCTCTTAAAAACTAGAACACCGGGGGGGGGGTTCAAACAAATTTAATCAATTACTGTCAATAGTCATCTCCAACACAAATTATTTAAGTCCCCACATATGATCTAAAGATTACAGACAAAAATTACCGTCTAACATAGATAATGTGTACTTAAGTTGTCTAATTGTTCTTAAGAAAGTACAACAATATTTCAGAGAACCCGTTTTATCCCTAACTAGATAGGCCGGTCTTTTGGACTGATGTATGGTATTGCTTTCTCTTTTTGGGATGTATCATGAGATATTTATGTTCCCAACTAGAATAGAAAACATGTATAATAGTAAATATAAATATATTGGATTGGTTCTATTCTTAATAAAATCTCTCTTACTCTAGCTTACATTTATAGGCATCAGTAAGAACAATGCTTTACATATATTTAAATTAAACTTTTGTTTTTTTTTACCCCACCCCATGTAATCTCTATTTTTAAACTCATGGTGCTATTTAGGCACACATATAACATGTTTAGAATATAGCATTAACATATAGTAGGAATTTTTTTGTAAATGTTTTTGCAATTGTATTTATTTACAGCCAGAGTTCTCTGTACCATTATATAGATGTAACTGATTACAATGAAATGGTTAACATAATGTTTAGTGGTTACTCAATTGTTTTTAATTAACTAATTAACCTCTGTGTATATAATAAGGCTGTTAAGATAGAGCAACCACAAGTCTATGAGTACGGCTCTGATGAGCTGAAACGCGTCAGACTTGGTTGTTTCTGTCAGCACTTTTACCCTGGACTACCCTGGCTTGAATGCCGTTGCTTTTATTTTTGGATAAATAAACTTTCTTGTTTTACTGGAATACCGTCTGGATACCTCTTCCTTTGCTTTTAAATATACACATATAAACACATAATTACATATGTATACAGTACATCCGTATACATATATGTATAAAGAGATATATATGTTAATAAAGTTGGTCTAATGCAGTGTTTCCCAACCGCGGTCCTCAAGTACCCCCAACAGTTCTGGTTTTCATTATAGCTTAACTAGAGCACAGGTGAAATAATCAGCTGATGGATGAGAGCAGGTTGGTTACTGATCAGCTGATTACTTCACCTGTGCACTGGTTCAGCTATAATGAAAACTAGGCCTGTTGGGGGTACTTGAGGACCGCGGTTGGGAAACACTGGTCTAATGGATCCCTATGAAAAAAGAACTTTCTGCCCATTTGTATAACACCTGACATCTCCTACCTTTGACACCTTATAACTTCTTCTTATTAAATCATTTTGATTAGACAGTGTTAATATGAATCTTACTGTACTGTACATTGTGCTTTTGATGTGTCTTGTGACACTTTTATTGGTTCACGCCATGGTTAACACCTGCTTTTCAGAAGCAGAGTTAACCAAAGCGCAAATCACAATGACGCAATTGTGTTGGCACGATCGCATCTACTTCCCACTTTTAATATGAGTAGAATTATGGGTGCTCCAACTGTATTCTAACCCAAAGTGTTAGACTGTACTATGACCTGTGCGATCTGTCTACCATTATAAATATGTCACTATAAAAGAAGCAAATGTATTATTATTCTGATGTTAGTCTTATGTTAGTCATTGGGGAATTCAGTTTTTTCTCTACAACATTAAGTTTATTCATAATGTTGTTGCCAGATTAGAAACAAACCATCTGCCACCTGTATATGGTGCTCTGCAGTGGCTAAAAAACAGGAATTGAGCTGTATAAAGCAGTTTTCTTTAATAAGGTGCAACAAAACAAAGTTAAAGGGCTAACATTTTTTAACAATTGCATGCTCTTTTTTCTACAAGTGACCCTGCCACTCTATGTATTTAACCCCTGCAGAGGGGTTAAACATATGGAAGAAGTAACACTCGGGGCCAGCAGTGCTCTGAGCTAGTCATATAGCAGGGTCGTGAGACGAATGCTGCTGATTGGGTCTTCTACTATGTTTTTTAACCCCCACAAAGGTGCTAGGTTACTCGTCCTAAATTTACAGAGCATGTAATTATATTTACTCTAATGGTCCTTTAAATAAAATATAGTTTTTCAATAAAACAAAATATGCAACAGATTTTAAAATGTTCTCTTTTCGATATAGCAAGTCAACTGCTTAAGTGGACAGTCTACTCCAGAATTTGTATTGTTTAAAAAGATAGATATCCCTTTATTATTCATTCCCAGTTCTGCATAACCAACACAGTTATATTAATGTACTTTTTACCTCTGTGATTACCTTGTACCTAAGCCTCTGCAGACTGCCCCCTTATCTCAGTTCTTTCGACAGTTTCATTTTAGTCAGGGCCGGACTGGGAAATCAGACCGGCCCAGGAAATTTGTATAGACTGGCACAGCCCCCCCCACCCCCACCGGCCCAGCCAACTCCACCCCCTGGTATAAGCCTATTCTTGCTTAAAGGGGCATTAAACCCAAAATCTTTATTTCATGATTCATATAGAGAATACAAATTTAAGCAACTTTACAATTTACTTCTATTATTTATTTTGCTTCATTTTTTAGATATCCTTAGTTGAAGAAAAAGCAATGCACATGAGTGATCCAATCACACAAGGCTTCTATGTTCAGCAACCAATCAGCAGCTACTGAGCATATCTAGATATGCTTTTCAGCAAAGAATATCAAGAGAATAAAACAAATTAGATAATAGAAGTAAATTAGAAAGATGTTTAAAATTGCATTCTCTTTCTAAATCATGAACGAAAAAATGTGGGTTTCATGTCCCTTTAACCCCTTAGTGACCGAGGACGTGCAGGGTACGTCTGAAAAAAAAAGGCAGTTAACGCCTGACGACGTACCCTGCACGTCCTCGGCTAAAGTGAGTGCTGGAAGCGATCAAGATCGCTTCCAGGCACTATTACAGTACTGCAGGGATGCCTCGATGTCTGGGCATCCCTGCAGTGCTGTTACGGAGTGCCGGGACCGGAGCGATCACTCCCCCTTGAGTGATCACTTCCGGTTTTGCTCCACGTGGAGCCCGGCAGTGCAGCAGAGCATCGGAAGCGATCGGACACGCTTCCGATGCTCTGCTAGTGTGCTAAGTGCCTCGGTGGGTCGAGGCACTTAGTTAGTGTATAAATAAACTTAAAAATGGGAATAAATAAATAAAATTTAACATAAAAAAGCCCCACATATAGCGCCCCCCCCCCCCCTCCCCCATGAGGCTTCCAAAATGGCGATGCCCGGTGCATCATGGGGCATCTGGGGGTGTCCCTAGCCTGTCTCACCATAGGGGCAAGCTAGGGTCACCCAATCTGAGCCTTCTTAGAAAAAAAAAAAATAATAATCAAATACCCCATTTGTCTGATCATGTCAATATTTGTAAATATTGACTCTGATCAGTGTGGATCTCCCTCCCTCTCCTCACTTGCCATTTTGTTGGAGAAAGAGAGAGACCTGTATTTTAGCAGAGAGAGATTTATTTCTTTTATTTGTTAAAAAATTTAAAATCCAAAGGCTCTTTTCAGAGCCATTAACCCCTAGCTTGCCAGTGATCACTATAAATCACTGGCAGTAGCACAGCTGCACTTTTTTTTGCTGTCTGTGCATTTTTTTAGGGGTTAATTTTTGTTGTTGTATTTTTTTTAAAAAACTCAAAGGCTCCTTTCAGAGCCATTTAGCTAATTTAATTTAATTTAAAGACTATTTAACCCCTAGCTTGCCAGTGATCGCTATACATCACTGGCATTAGCATAGCTGTAATTTTTTGCTGTCTGTGCATTTTTTAGGGGTTAATTTTTGTTGTTGTAATTTTTTAAAAACCTAAACGCTCCTTTCAGAGCCATTTAACTAATTTAATTTAATTTAAATAGTATTTAACCCCTAGCTTGCCAGTGATCGCTATACATCACTGGCATTAGCATAGCTGTACTTTTTTGCTGTCTGTGAATTTTTTTAGGGGTTAATTTGTGTTGTTGTAATTTTTAAAAAAACCAAAGGCTCCTTTCAGAGCCATTTAGCTAATTTAATTTAATTTAAAGAGTATTTAACCCCTAGCTTGCCAGTGATCGCTATAAATCACTGGCATTAGCATAGCTCTACATTTTTGCTGTCTGTGCATTTTTTTAGGGGTTAATTTTTGTTGTTGTAATTTTTTAAAAACCTAAACGCTCCTTTCAGAGCCATTTAGCTAATTTAATTTGATTTAAAGAGTATTTAACCCCTAGCTTGCCAGTGATCGCTATAAATCACTGGCATTAGCATAGCTGTACTTTTTAAAAAAAAAAAACCAAAGGCCATTTAGTTAATTTAATTTAAAGAGTATTTAACCCCTAGCTTGCCAGTGATCGCTATAAATCACTGGCATTAGCATAGCTGTACTTTTTTTAAAAAAAACCCAAAGGCCATTTAGTTAATTTAATTTAAAGAGTATTTAACCCCTAGCTTGCCAGTGATCGCTATAAATCACTGGCATTAGCATAGCTGTACTTTTTTTAAAAAAAAACCCAAAGGCCATTTAGTTAATTTAATTTAAAGAGTATTTAACCCCTAGCTTGCCAGTGATCGCTATAAATCACTGGCATTAGCATAGCTGTACTTTTTTTAAAAAAAACCCAAAGGCCATTTAGTTAATTAATTAATTTTGGTTTTCTGTGACAGATACAAAAATGTCACAGAAAAGATATAGTGTTGAGGAGGCGTATGCCATCCTTGCGTCAGAGTCAGATGCCTCTATGTCTGACTCAGACCCCAATTTTGACCCTGCCATATGCTCAGATACATCATTAGATGCAGTCTCAACTGATAGTGATGTATCTGTGGCTGCTAGCCCCCCTGCCAGCCCCCCTGCTAGCCCCCCTGCCAGCCCCCCTGCTAGAAGGAGGCGTGTTGCTGCCATTGCCGCTGAAGAGTGGGTAACGCCTCATCTCCAGAGGCCAGATATCCCACCCTTCACAGCAAATGCTGGCATAAATATAGATGCGGCAGGTTTTAGCCCCCAACAGTTTCTGGAGGTGTTTCTGGGTGATGATGTATTGGGGAACATTGTCGCCCAAACTAATTTATATGCCCATCAGTACCGTGCTGCAAAGCCTGAAACATATTTGGCAAAGCAGCAATGGGCCCCCATCAATGTGCCAGAATTTAAAAAATTCTGGGCATTGACTATGCTGATGGGCATCATAAAGAAACCCTCCGTTCGCTCCTACTGGAGCAGTAGCCCCATCTGCTCTACCCCCATTTTCTCCCAGAGTATGTCGAGGCAGAGATATGAAATGATTCTTCATTTCATGCACTTCAGCGACAACAGCCTGTGCCCCCCTAGGGAGCATCCCCAATTTGACAGGCTGTATAAAATCCGCCCCCTGATTACCCACTTTTCTGCCAGGTTTGCAGAGGCTTATACACCTGGAAGGAATATATGCGTTGATGAATCCCTGATGAAGTATAAGGGAAGGCTGGGATTCAAGCAGTATATTCCTTCCAAGCGCTCCAGGTATGGGGTAAAGGTGTATAAGCTCTGTGAGAGCGAGACTGGGTATACTCAGGCCTTCCGGGTGTATGAGGGAAAGGATAGCCACCTTGACCCTCCAGGTTGCCCAGAACATATGGGAACCACTGGCAATATTGTCTGGGACCTGATATTACCCCTAATGAACAAAGGGTATCACTTGTACTTAGACAATTTTTATACAAGTGTCCTTTTGTTCAAGCTACTGTATTGCTTTGATACAGTAGCTTGCGGTACTATTAAAAAGAACCGCAAAGGTTTCCCAGGACAACTTGTACGCACCCGGCTACGAAGGGGGGAGACCTCTGCTCTGCGCCAAGAGGAGCTGTTGGCACTGAAGTACAGAGACAAGAAGGATGTATACCTTCTTACCACCATCCACACAGAGAGGACGGTGGCGGTCTCTGTACGTGGCAGAGCTGAGATCATAAGGAAGCCAGTGTGCATCAAATCTTATAACCGGCATATGGGTGGGGTTGATCTGGCAGATCAGCTGCTGCAGCCCTACCTAATTATGCGGAAGACAAGGGCCTGGTACAAAAAGGTTGCAATTTACCTAATGCAGATTGCAACCCACAACGCTTTTTTGTTGTTCAAAAAAGCAAACCCCGGAATGAAACTGACTTTTTTACAATTTCAGCTCCAGATCATTTCGGGGATTTTGTACCATGATGCACCTGCTCCCCGGGCGGTGATGGGAGAGAGCAGAGTTGGGGCTACTCATTTTATTTTTAAAATCCCCCCTACTGCCGCAAAGCAGAGACCACAAAAAAAATGCAGAGTCTGTACCAAGAGGGGGCAGAGAAGGGACACTGTATATCACTGTCCTGATTGCCCTGGACAGCCTGGACTCTGCATTGGGGACTGCTTCAAGCGGTACCATACAATGGTCAATTTTTAAAAAATAAATAAATTTGCTGTTATTTTTTTTTTGTTATGTTTACTGTTAAATTTTTTGTTATTTTTTTACTTTTAATGTGCCAGATTTTTACATTTCACTAATATATTTTTTTTTCTAAAATGGGGCTGTTCTTTTTTTTTTTTTTACAAAAACCCCTGTCAAACCTATGCATGGGGACATAGGTGTACTCAGGGTGCCTAGCAGAAAACAACCTGTAGTATTTTTTTTGCACTAACTTACAACAGTCTCTCCTAAATCATAGTCAAAAAGCAATGTGTGTGTAAAAATGAAAATTGAAAAAATGCCACCATACACTTTCTCCAATTTTTTTAGCTAAAACAGTTACTTCAAATGCATCAAAGCACACCATATACAATACCTTGGGGTGTCAACATTTCAAAAATATGCACATTCATGGCAATAAATAAAAGTGGGGTTTACAATAGGCCCCAAACTAAAGATAGGCCTATCAGAAGAAATACTCTCACTTAATAACTAAAATCACAAGTCATAAAATTGTAACATAACCTTCCCAAAATCCTGGCAAACCTATGCATGGGGGGCATAGGTGTACTCAGGGTGCCTAGCAGAAAACAACCTGAAGTATTTTTTTGCACTAACTTACAACAGTCTCTCCTAAATCATAGTCAAAAAGCAATGTGTGTGTAAAAATGAAAATTGAAAAAATGCCACCATACACTTTCTCCAATTTTTTTTAGCTAAAACAGTTACTTCAAATGCATCAAAGCACACCATATACAATACCTTGGGGTGTCAACATTTCAAAAATATGCACATTCATGGAAACAAATAAATTGGGGTATGTTAAAATACCCCCAAAAAGACAATAGGCAAAGAAAATATGTTAAATGTGAAAAAAAAATCACAAACGCATGTTGGACATTTGGCATTACACCCCCCGAACAAGCCAAGAAACTTATGCATAGGTGGTATCACTGTACTCAGGAGATGTTGGTGAACACATATTGGGGTCTTCTTTGGCAGTAACACATAACAGGAGCTGAGAATTCATGTCTAAAATACAATGTGTGTGAAAAATAACACACAAAAAATGACTGCCTAATAGTTTGACAAAGAATTAGTGCATGGAAAGTGTTAAAATACCAGCATTTGAAATACCCTAGGGTGTCTACTTTTCAAAAATATATGGTTTGATGGGGGTAAATTACATTGGCCGGCTTCAGAAATGTCCTACATAGGACATGGGTGCATGGGATGTGAAAATTCCAAGTTGAAAAACTGGAATGCGCCCCCTAAAAATAAGGCCTTTTAGCCCCCAGAGAACCCAACACACCTATACATGGGTGGTATCACTGTACTCAGGAGATGTTGTTGAATACATATTGAGGTTTTTTTTGGCAGTAACACATAACAGGGACTGAGAATATATGCCTAAAGTACAATGTGTGTGAAAAATAATGCAAAAAAATGACTACCTAAAAGTTTGACAAAGACTAGTGGTTGAATTAGTGCATGGAAAGTGTTAAAATACCAGCATTTGAAATACCCTAGGGTGTCTACTTTTCAAAAATATATGGTTTGATGGGGGTAATTTACATTGGCCGGCTTCAGAAATGTCCCAAATAGGACATGGGTGCATGATGACAGATGTGAAAATTCCAAGTTGAAAAACTGGAATGCGCCCCCTAAAATTAAGGCCTTTTAGCCCCCAGAGAACCCGACACACCTATACATGGGGGGTATCACTGTACTCAGGAGATGTTGTTGAATACATATTGAGGTTTTTTTTGGCAGTAACACATAACAGGGACTGAGAATATATGCCTAAAGTACAATGTGTGTGAAAAATAATGCAAAAAAATGACTACCTAAAAGTTTGACAAAGACTAGTGGTTGAATTAGTGCATGGAAAGTGTTAAAATACCAGCATTTGAAATACCCTAGGGTGTCTACTTTTCAAAAATATATGGTTTGATGGGGGTAATTTACATTGGCCGGCTTCAGAAATGTCCCAAATAGGACATGGGTGCATGATGACAGATGTGAAAATTCCAAGTTGAAAAACTGGAATGCGCCCCCTAAAATTAAGGCCTTTTAGCCCCCAGAGAACCCAACACACCTATACATGGGGGGTATCACTGTACTCAGGAGATGTTGTTGAATACATATTGAGTTTTTTTTTGGCAGTATCACATAACAGGGACTGAGAATATATGCCTAAAGTACAATGTGTGTGAAAAATAATGCAAAAAAATGACTACCTAAAAGTTTGACAAAGACTAGTGGTTGAATTAGTGCATGGAAAGTGTTAAAATACCAGCATTTGAAATACCCTAGGGTGTCTACTTTTCAAAAATATATGGTTTGATGGGGGTAATTTACATTGGCCGGCTTCAGAAATGTCCCAAATAGGACATGGGTGCATGATGACAGATGTGAAAATTCCAAGTTGAAAAACTGGAATGCGCCCCCTAAAATTAAGGCCTTTTAGCCCCCAGAGAACCCGACACACCTATACATGGGGGGTATCACTGTACTCAGGAGATGTTGTTGAATACATATTGAGTTTTTTTTTGGCAGTAACACATAACAGGGACTGAGAATATATGCCTAAAGTACAATGTGTGTGAAAAATAATGCAAAAAAATGACTACCTAAAAGTTTGACAAAGACTAGTGGTTGAATTAGTGCATGGAAAGTGTTAAAATACCAGCATTTGAAATACCCTAGGGTGTCTACTTTTCAAAAATATATGGTTTGATGGGGGTAATTTACATTGGCCGGCTTCAGAAATGTCCCAAATAGGACATGGGTGCATGATGACAGATGTGAAAATTCCAAGTTGAAAAACTGGAATGCGCCCCCTAAAATTAAGGCCTTTTAGCCCCCAGAGAACCCAACACACCTATACATGGGGGGTATCACTGTACTCAGGAGATGTTGTTGAATACATATTGAGTTTTTTTTTGGCAGTAACACATAACAGGGACTGAGAATATATGCCTAAAGTACAATGTGTGTGAAAAATAATGCAAAAAAATGACTACCTAAAAGTTTGACAAAGACTAGTGGTTGAATTAGTGCATGGAAAGTGTTAAAATACCAGCATTTGAAATACCCTAGGGTGTCTACTTTTCAAAAATATATGGTTTGATGGGGGTAATTTACATTGGCCGGCTTCAGAAATGTCCCAAATAGGACATGGGTGCATGATGACAGATGTGAAAATTCCAAGTTGAAAAACTGGAATGCGCCCCCTAAAATTAAGGCCTTTTAGCCCCCAGAGAACCCGACACACCTATACATGGGGGGTATCACTGTACTCAGGAGATGTTGTTGAATACATATTGAGGTTTTTTTTGGCAGTAACACATAACAGGGACTGAGAATATATGCCTAAAGTACAATATGTGTGAAAAATAATGCAAAAAAATGACTACCTAAAAGTTTGACAAAGACTAGTGGTTGAATTAGTGCATGGAAAGTGTTAAAATACCAGCATTTGAAATACCCTAGGGTGTCTACTTTTCAAAAATATATGGTTTGATGGGGGTAATTTGCATTGTCCGGCTTCAGAAATGTCCCAAATAGGACATGGGTGCATGATGACAGATGTGAAAATTCCAAGTTGAAAAACTGGAATGCCCCCCCTAAAATTAAGGCCTTTTAGCCCCCAGAGAACCCGACACACCTATACATGGGGGGTATCACTGTACTCAGGAGATGTTGTTGAATACATATTGAGGTTTTTTTTGGCAGTAACACATAACAGGGACTGAGAATATATGCCTAAAGTACAATGTGTGTGAAAAATAATGCAAAAAAAATGACTACCTAAAAGTTTGACAAAGACTAGTGGTTGAATTAGTGCATGGAAAGTGTTAAAATACCAGCATTTGAAATACCCTAGGGTGTCTACTTTTCAAAAATATATGGTTTGATGGGGGTAATTTACATTGGCCGGCTTCAGAAATGTCCCAAATAGGACATGGGTGCATGATGACAGATATGAAAATTCCAAGTTGAAAAACTGGAATGCGCCCCCTAAAATTAAGGCCTTTTAGCCCCCAGAGAACCCGACACACCTATACATGGGGGGTATCACTGTACTCAGAAGTTGTTGTTGAACACATATTGAGGTGTTTTTGGTCAGTAACATATAACAGGAACTGAGAATCCATGCCTAAAGTACAATGCGTGTGAAAAATAACACACCAAAATGACTACCCAAAAGTTTGACAAAGACTGGTGGTTGAATTAGTGCATGCAAAGTGTTAAAATACCAGCATTTGAAATACCCTAGGGTGTCTACTTTTTAAAAATATATGGTTTGATGGGAGTAATTTGCATTGTCCGGCTTCAGAAATGTCCCAAATAGGACATGGGTGCATGACGACAGATGTGAAAATTCCAAATTAAAAAACTGGAATGCGCCCCCTAAAAATAAGGCCTTTTAGCCCCCAGAGAACCCAACAGACCTATACATGGGTGGTATCACTGTACTCAGGAGATGCTGCTGAAGACATATTGGGGTGTTATTTGGCAGTAACCCTTAACGTTCTCAGTAAATGTATTCTTGAATTGCTATTTTGTCAAAAAATCACCATTTTTTTTTTTTTTTTCAAACTTTGGCATAGATTGGTGGTAAAATAGTTGCATGGAAAGAGTCAAAATACTCCATGTTTAATACCTTAGGTTGTGTTCTTTTAAAAAATATATATATGTGAAGGGTTAATCAGGGATTCCTGACAGATATCAGTGTTCCAATGTAACTATCGCTAATTTTTTTAAAATTTTTTTGGAAATAGCAAAGTGCTACTTGTACTTATTGCCCTATAACTTGCAAAAAAAGCAAAGAACATGTAAACATTGAGTATTTCTAAACTCAGGACAAAATTTAGAAACTATTTAGCATGGGAGTTTTTTGGTAGTTGTTGAAGTGTAGGAGATTTTGAGGGTCAAAGTTAAAAAAGTGTGTTTTTTTCAATTTTTTCCTCATATTTTATAAATTTTTTTATAGTAAATTATAAGATATGATGAAAATAATGGTATCTTTAGAAAGTCCATTTAATGGCGAGAAAAACGGTATATAATATGTGTGGGTACAGTAAATGAGTAAGAGGAAAATTACAGCTAAACACAAACACCGCAGAAATGTAAAAATAGCCTTGGTCCCAAACGGACAGAAAATGGAAAAGTGCTGCGGTCATTAAGGGGTTAACACAGTATCCAATCTCCTCCGTTAACCCCCAACAGTGGTGCTTACTAACCCTTGAGCTCTTCTTGCTCTATGTGCTTGTGCGGGTCCATGTGGCCTCCAGCTTGCCACTTCATTACAGACAGACAGTAATAATAAATATAAACAAGCAAACTTAGTAGACTTATTAATTAATACATTTAGGCCAGGCAGGCAATAGGCACATGTGACTGTCTCTCAGCCTCTAAACACTTCTGGTCTGACTGTCACACACTTCCAGCTCCCAGGTCCAGCAGCATTCAGCAGAATATTAACACATTTTTAAACAGGTCCCCTACCTTTCTTCTGGTATATCGACTTTTGTTTACTTTTTCTGTTTTCTTTCTTCTGGTGATGGGATGATGATCTTCTGATCCCTATGACCAGTCAGGTGACACTGAGCTGACTGCTGCCCACGTGGCCTCCCTCCAACTCGGCTCCCTCCTGGGCTCCTGTTGTTGCGTGAGACTGTGAGTGTGCTCATGTGATGATGTTCGCCCCGCCTCCCCCCAATTCCTCCCCCACTCCAGTGGATGATTTGCCAATCATCCAGTGATGGATGATTGGCAAATGCAATTTGGCAATGTTATATTGGCAGGCATGTCATGACTCATCATCATCATGTGATATTTGGAGACGGAGCACTGAGCAGCCGTGAACCTCGGTGACACGATGCTGCATCCTGAGCAGGTGAGAGCAGCTGCTGCCAGCTGCTTGATTTGACTACTATATCGACTCTACACTCGAGTGAGTCTGAACTGCAGCCTGACTCCTCTGGCTGTATGATGATCATCATGATGAATGTGAATGATGAAGTCACTGTCACAACTCAAACTCAGTCTCTGGACTCTAACTCACTACTGTGCACCCAATATTAGCAGGGCGGCGGGCCGCCTCTCAGTCTGTCTCACTCACCTATGAATGATGCATATGTTGTAGTGACTGCTGTGCTCTCCTCTGCTGCTCGGCTGGTGCGGTGCACACTGCAGCTGCTGCCGGCCCACCAGGTGTGCCCTGATGGCCCGGCGCACCGGGATTTTTCCCGGTAGCCCAATCTGGCCCTGATTTTAGCCAATCATTGCTAACTCATAAATAACTCCACCAGAGTGAGCACAATCGGCTAGATTACAAGTTTTGCACTATACCGGGTGCGTAAATAGCACAATAAAATGAGCGGTACCGCACTTTCCATAATGCTGCCATTACGAGTTACTGAAATCCTCTGTACCGCACAAAAGCCAAGGGCTGAGTTTACGTGCTCGTGCATGCTTTCCCCTATAAAAAATCAACGGGGAGAGTGTTTGAAAAAAACTAACACCTGTGATTGCGGAATGACAAATCTCCGTAACGCAACCCCAGTGATGTTTATGGGGAAAAGAAAGTTACGTTAAAACCCTAACATAAACTCCTAGTTTAAACACCCCTAATGCGCCGCCCCGACATCGCAGACACCTAACTAAAGTTATTGATCCCTAATCTGCCGCTCCCCGACACTAAATAAACCTATTAACCCCTAAACTGCCTACCCCCCACACTGCAAATAATAAATAAACATATTATCCCCTAATCCGCTGCCCCCAACATTGCCGACACTAAATAAACCTATTAACCCCTAATCTGCCGCCCCTGACATCGCCAACACCTAAATAAAGTTATTAACCCCTAATCCGCCGCTCCCCAACATTGCCAACACTAAACATATTAACCCCTAAACCGCCGGCTCCCCACATCGCAAATAATAAATAAACCTATTAATCCCTAAACCGCCAACACCCCACATCATAACTAATAAACTAAACCTATTAATCCCTAAACCGCCGGATCCCCACATCACAAAACACTAAATTAAACGATTTAACCCTAAACCTAACACCCCCTAACTTTAAATTAAAAGTTACAATATTCAAATCAGCCAATAGGATGAGAGCTACTGAAATCCTATTGGCTGTTCAAATCAGCCAATATGATTTCAGTAGCTCTCATCCTTTTGGTCCTTTTGAATTTGAAGAAGAATAGGAATGCAATGTACGCCATTTTTAAATGGGTACATTGCATTCAACTTCAGTGTACGGCGGTGATCGTATAAAGAGGACGCTCCAGGCAGGATGTCATCGCCGGTCCTAGATAGCTCCGCTCTGCCGCCGGGATGAAGATAGAAGACATCCCCACAATAGATGAAGATGTCGCCGCCTGGATTAAGACTTCTCGCCACCAGGAGGAAGACTTCTCGCCACCTGGATGGAGATGGATGTCCGGGCTATTGGCAGTTTATTGTAGGTTAGGGGGTGTTTTTATTTTGGGGGGCTTTTATGTAATTGCTTTTATTTTTGATAATTTTATTTATTATTTCTCCTACATTGGTGTATCCGGTCCACGGCTTCATCCTTACTTGTGGGATATTCTCAATCCCTACAGGAAGTGGCAAAGAGAGCACACAGCAGAGCTGTCCATATAGCTCCCCTCAGGCTCCGCCCCCCCCCCAGTCATTCTCTTTGCAGCTCTAACTAGTAGCATCTCCACGGGGGTGGTAAAGAGTATGTGGTGTTTAGTTGTAGTTTTTTATTCTTCTATCAAGAGTTTGTTATTTTAAAATAGTGCCGGCTTGTACTTTTTACTCTGCAGCAGAAAGTGATGAAGATTTCTGCCGAGAGGAATATGATTTTAGCACCAGTAACTAAAATCCATTGCTGTTCCCAGGCAGGACTGTTGAAACCAGAGAACTTCAGTTGGGGGGAACAGTTTGCAGGCTTAACTGCTTCAGGTATGATTAGTCATTTTTCTAACAAGACCTAGTAATGCTAGAAGACTGTCAGCAATCCCCTCTGGGATAGGTAAGCCATTTTTCTTAGACTCTGTATAAAATTATGGCTTATATTAAGGGCTCTATGCTGGTTGACACTATTGTGGGCTAAATCGATTGCTTTTTGGCACCCACTTTTTGGGTTTTATTTTGCGTCTGGCACTTATTTGGACACCTATTCTAGTCAGAGAGGCCCCTCCACTCTGGAAATGAAGAGGGAGGAGGCCTCATTTTCAAGCCTCAATTGTGCAGTTGTTTTGCTTAGGCAGTTCATGCAGCTTCATGTGGGGAGTCCAGAGGCATCAGAAAAGACTCCAGAGAGGCTTATTTCCTACTAAAATAATCCCTAAGGAAGGTAAAGGCCACAGTGGAAGCTGTGGCATAGTACTGTAGTGTTTTTAACAGGTTAATTGCTGTTATTAGCTCCGGTTTTGGGCATTAAGTTGTTAATTTGTGTGCAATCCTTTCAAAGCATTAAGACACTGTGGTGAAAATTTCATTAAAATCGGATGTTTATTTGATGTTTTTTTGATGTTTTAATAATAAAGTGTGCACTTTTATTATTTAAAGACACAGTAACGTTTTTGTCAAAAATAATTTTTATTGCATTGAAGATCTGTTTAAGTCTGTCAAACATGTCTGACCCTTCAGATAACCTATGTTCTGTATGTTCAAAGGCCAAGGTGGTTCCCCCATTAAATTTATGTGTGAAGTGTGCCATAGCGTCCAAACAGCTTAAGGACAGTACAATCACGCTTAAAGATATAGCCCAAGATGATTCTTTAGCTGAAGGTAGTGAGGATAGCTCACTATCCTCTCCTTCTGTGTCAACACCAGCTATGCCCGCGCAAGCGATGCCCAGTACATCTAGTGCGCCAATTGCTATTACTATGCAACAGTTAGCAGCAGTAATGGATAATTCTCTTGCAGCATTTTTATCCAAACTGCCAGCTTTTCCTAGGAAGCGTGATTGCTCAGTTTTAAATACAGAAAATGAGCAAGCAGACGCAGAGGATAATTTATCTGTAGTGCCCTCACATCAATCTGATTTGGCGGTGAGGGAGGGCCTGTCTGAGGGAGAAATTTCTGACACAGGAAAAGTTTCTCAGCAGGCAGAGCCTGATACCATAGCATTTAAATTTAAGCTAGAACACCTCCGCGCTCTACTTAAGGAGGTCCTAGCTACTCTTGATGATTGTGACTCTTTGGTGGTCCCAGAAAAATTGTGTAAAATGGATAAATTCTTAGAGGTCCCAGTACACACTGATGCATTTCTGATACCTAAGAGGGTGGCGGATATAGTGAATAAGGAGTGGGAGAAGCCAGGTGTACCTTTTGTTCCCCCTTCTATATTTAAGAAAATGTTCCCCATTGTTGACCCCAGAAGGGACGCGTGGCAGACGGTCCCTAAGGTAGGGGGGGCAGTTTCAACGCTAGCTAAGCGCACAACTATACCAATAGAAGACAGTTGCGCTTTCAAAGATCCTATGGATAAAAAATTAGAAGGTTTACTTAAGAAAATTTTTGTTCAACAAGGTTTTCTTCTTCAACCAATTTCTTGCATTATTCATGTAACCACTGCAGCTGCTTTTTGGTTTGAGAAATTAGAAAACTCGCTCCAGAAGGAGACTTCTTATGATGAAGTCATGGATAGAATTCACGCCCTGAAGTTGGCTAATTCTTTCATTACAGATGCCGCTTTTCAGTTAGCTAAATTAGCGGCAAAAAATTCTGGTTTCGCAATAGTGGGGCGTAGAGTGCTTTGGCTAAAATCGTGGTCGGCGGATGTGTCGTCCAAAACAAAATTGCTTAATATTCCTTTCAAGGGTAAGACCCTATTTGGGCCAGAGTTGAAAGAAATTATTTCAGATATCACTGGGGGAAAGGGCCATGCCCTTCCACAGGATAGACCTTTCAAAACTAAAAATAGGTCTAATTTTCGTTCCTTTCGCAATTTCAGGAACGGACCGGCTGACCCCAGAAGGGACGCGTGGCAGACGCTCCCTAAGGTAGAGGGGGCAGTTTCAACGCTAGCTAAGCGCACAACTATACCAATAGAAGACAGTTGCGCTTTCAAAGATCCTATGGATAAAAAATTAGAAGGTTTACTTAAGAAAATTTTTGTTCAACAAGGTTTTCTTCTTCAACCAATTTCTTGCATTATTCCTGTAACCACTGCAGCTGCTTTTTGGTTTGAGAAATTAGAAAACTCGCTCCAGAAGGAGACTTCTTATGATGAAGTCATGGATAGAATTCACGCCCTGAAGTTGGCTAATTCTTTCATTACAGATGCCGCTTTTCAGTTAGCTAAATTAGCGGCAAAAAATTCTGGTTTCGCAATAGTGGCGCGTAGAGTGCTTTGGCTAAAATCGTGGTCGGCGGATGTGTCGTCCAAAACAAAATTGCTTAATATTCCTTTCAAGGGTAAGACCCTATTTGGGCCAGAGTTGAAAGAAATTATTTCAGATATCACTGGGGGAAAGGGCCATGCCCTTCCACAGGATAGACCTTTCAAAACTAAAAATAAGTCTAATTTTCGTTCCTTTCGCAATTTCAGGAACGGACCGGCTTCTACCTCTACAGCCACTAGGCAAGAGGGTAACGCACCCCAGCCCAAACCAGCATGGAAACCATTGCAAGGCTGGAACAAGGGTAAACAGGCCAAAAAGCCTGCTGCTTCTACCAAGACAGCATGAAGGGGTAGCCCCTGATCCGGGACCGGATCTAGTAGGGGGCAGACTTTCTCTCTTTGCTCAGGCCTGGGCAATAGATGTTCCGGACCCCTGGGCACTAGAAATTGTCTCTCAGGGGTATCTTCTAGAATTCAAGGACCTTCCTCCAAGGGGAAGGTTCCACATGTCTCGCTTATCTTTAGACCAGATAAAGAGACAGGCATTCTTACATTGCGTAGAAGACCTTTTAAAAATGGGAGTGATAAACCCAGTTCCAACAGCAGAACAAGGACTGGGATTTTACTCAAACCTGTTTGTAGTTCCCAAAAAGGAAGGAACTTTCAGGCCAATTCTGGATTTAAAGATCCTAAACAAATTCCTCAGAGTTCCATCATTCAGAATGGAAACCATTCGGACAAGCATTACCAGTTCATGGCTCTTCCCTTCGGATTGGCTACTGCTCCCAGAATTTTCACAAAGGTGCTAGGGTCCCTTCTAGTGGTGCTAAGGCCAAGGGGCATTGCAGTAGCACCTTACCTAGACGACATTTTAATACAGGCGTCGCCCTTTCACAAAGCAAGGGCTCATACGGACATTGTTCTAGCCTTTCTAAGGTCTCACGGGTGGAAGGTGAACATTGAAAAAAGTTCTCTGTCCCCGTTCACAAGGGTTCCCTTCCTCGGAACAATAATAGACTCGGTAGAAATGAAAATCTTTCTGACAGAGGTCAGGAAATTAAAACTTTTGAACACTTGTCAAGTTCTTCAATCAATTCCTCAACCCTCCATAGCTCAGTGCATGGAGGTAACAGGACTAATGGTTGCGGCAATGGACGTGGTTCCTTTTGCTCGAATTCATTTAACACCATTGCAACTGTGCATGCTCAAACAATGGAATGGGGATTATGCAGATTTGTCTCCCCAGATTCAGATGGACCAGCAAACCAGCAACTCACTCCTCTGGTGGTTGTCTCAGGATCACCTGTCTCAGGGAATGAGTTTCCGAAGACCGGAGTGGATCATTGTCACGACCGACGCCAGCCTCTTAGGCTGGGGCGCGGTCTGGAAGTCCCTGAAGGCTCATGGTCTATGGTCTCGGGAAGAATCTCTTCTCCCGATAAACATTTTGGAATTGAGAGTGATATTCAATGCGCTCCAGGCATGGCCTCAACTAGAGGAGGCCAAATTCATCAGATTTCAGTCGGACAACATGACGACTGTAGCGTACATCAATCATCAGGGGGGAACAAAGAGTTCCCTGCCGATGAGGGAGGTATCCAAGATCATCAAATGGGCAGAGGATCACTCCTGCCATCTATCAGCAATTCACATCCCAGGAGTGGACAACTGGGAAGCGGATTATCTGAGTCGTCAGACTTTCGATCCGGGGGAGTGGGAACTCCACCCGGAGGTTTTTGTTCAGCTGACCCAGCTATGGGGCATTCCAGATCTGGATCTGATGGCGTCACGTCAGAACTCCAAAGTTACACGTTACGGGTCCAGGTCCAGGGATCCCAAGGCGACATTGGTAGATGCCTTAGTAGCACCTTGGTCGTTCAATCTAGCTTATGTCTTTCCACCGTTTCCCCTTCTCCCCGGGCTAGTAGCCAGGATCAAACAGGAGAAGGCTTCGGTAATTCTGATAGCTCCTACGTGGCCACGCAGGACTTGGTATGCAGACCTAGTGAATATGTCATTGGTTCCACCATGGAAGCTGCCTTTGAGGCAGGACCTTCTAATTCAAGGTCCATTCGAACATCCAAACCTAGTTTCTCTGCAACTGACTGCTTGGAGATTGAACACTTGATTCTAGATAAACGTGGGTTTTCGGAATCAGTTATAGATACTCTGATCCAGGCTAGAAAGCCTGTCACCAGGAAAATTTACCATAAGATATGGCGGAAATATCTTTGCTGGTGCGAATCCAAGGGTTACTCATGGAGTAAGATTAGGATTCCAAGGATTCTATCTTTTCTCCAAGAAGGATTGGAGAAAGGTCTGTCAGCTAGTTCTTTAAAGGGACAGATATCTGCTCTGTCTGTTTTGTTACACAAGCGTCTGGCAGCCATGCCAGATATTCAGGCGTTTGTACAGGCTTTAGTCAGAATCAAGCCTGTTTACAGACATGTGGCTCCTCCATGGAGTCTAAATTTAGTTCTTTCAGTTCTTCAAGGGGATCCGTTTGAACCTCTACATTCCATAGATATTAAGTTACTATCTTGGAAAGTTTTGTTTTTAGTAGCTATTTCTTCTGCTAGAAGAGTTTCTGAATTGTCTGCTTTGCAGTGTAATTCACCCTATCTGGTGTTTCATACAGATAAGGTCGTTTTACGTACCAAACCTGGTTTTCTTCCAAAAGTGGTTTCCAATAAGAATATCAACCAGGAAATAGTTGTTCCTTCTCTGTGTCCTAATCCAGTTTCTAACAAGGAGCATCTGTTACACAATCTTGATGTGGTTCGTGCTTTAAAGTTTTATCTAAAAGCAACTAAAGACTTCAGACAAACATTGTCCTTGTTTGTCGTCTATTCTGAGTCGTTTTCTTCCAAAAGTGGTTTCCAATAAGAATATCAACCAGGAAATAGTTGTTCCTTCTCTGTGTCCTAATCCAGTTTCTAACAAGGAACATCTGTTACACAATCTTGATGTGGTTCGTGCTTTAAAGTTTTATCTAAAAGCAACTAAAGACTTCAGACAAACATTGTCCTTGTTTGTCGTCTATTCTGGCAAGAGGAGAGGTCAAAAGGCGACTGCGACCTCTCTGTCTTTCTGGCTGAAAAGCATCATCCGGTTGGCTTATGAGACTGCTGGAAGGCAGCCTCCTGAATGAATTACAGCTCACTCTACTAGAGCTGTGGTTTCCACATGGGCTTTCAAGAATGAGGCTTCTGTTGAACAGATTTGTAAGGCAGCGACTTGGTCTTCACTGCATACGTTTGCCAAATTTTACAAATTCGATACTTTTGCTTCTTCGGAGGCTATTTTTGGGAGAAAGGTTTTGCAAGCAGTGGTGCCTTCCGTTTAAGTTACCTGACTTGTTCCCTCCCTTTATCCGTGTCCTAAAGCTTTGGTATTGGTTCCCATAAGTAAGGATGAAGCCGTGGACCGGATACACCAATGTAGGAGAAAACAGAATTTATGTTTACCTGATAAATTTCTTTCTCCAACGGTGTATCCGGTCCACGGCCCGCCCTGGCATTTTGGTCAGGTTTAAATTTATTTTTTGTAAACTACAGTCACCACTGTACCCTATGGTTCTCCTTTTTCTCCTAACCGTCGGTCGAATGACTGGGGGGCGGAGCCTGAGGGGAGCTATATGGACAGCTCTGCTGTGTGCTCTCTTTGCCACTTCCTGTAGGGATTGAGAATATCCCACAAGTAAGGATGAAGCCGTGGACCGGATACACCGTAGGAGAAAGAAATTTATCAGGTAAACATAAATTCAGTTTTTTTGTAATCTTAGGGGTTTTTATTTTTTATAATTTTAGTGTTTATTATGTTATGTAATTTTAGATTTTAATTTTTTTTTGTAGTATTAGGATTTTTTAAATGTGTGATTAAGGTTTTTTATTTTTTCGTAGTGTTAGGTTTTTTAATCATGTAATTAAGGAATTTTAATTTTGTATTTTATTAGAATAGTAATATTATGTTAATTTATAGTTTAATCTTAGGTTTTTTTTTATTTCACAGGTAAGTTTTTATTTATTTTAAGATAGTTATGTTGTAACTTTTAATTTAAAGTTAGGGGGGTGTTAGGTTTAGGGGTTAATCGTTTCATTTACTGTTTTGCAATGTGGGGGGGGGCGACGGTTTTATTAAGGGGTTTATTTAGTGTCGGCGATTTTGGGGCCGCGGATTAGGGGTTAATAATTTTTCTTAGTGTTGTTGATGTCGGGGAGAGGCGGATTAGGGGGTTACTAGATTTATTTAGTGTTGGCGATGTGGGTGGGCGGCGGATTAGAGGTTAATAGGCTTATTTAATAGTCATGATGTGAGTGGGCGACAGATTAGGGGTTAATAGGTGTAATATAGTATTTGCGATGTGGGAGGGTGGCGGTTTAGGGGTTAATAGGTAGTTTATGGTTGTAAGTCTACTTTGTAACATTTTTGTTGTGAGTTTTGTGAAACATTTTTGTTTTGCAAAATCCATAACTACTGGTCTCAGATCGCGGAATGGCTCCTGTCGGTATAGGCTGTAACACAAGCATTTTAGCCGGACAGCACAACCTTTAACACGGCTCTATGCAAAATCCTGCACTAAAACATCATTTATTGAGTGCTGAATGGACGTTGCATTACAGGCTAAAATGTTTGCGGTATAGCTATACTGCCACAACTCGTAATATGCGTTACCGGCCATTCCACGTGCAATGGCCAATTTTTCAGCGGTATAGTCGTACCTAACAATAACTCAAAACTTGTAATCTAGATGATTGTTATCTATATGACACACATGAACTAGCTGTGTCTAACTATGAAAAACTGTCAAAATGCACTGAGATATAAGCCTACTTTTGTTTACCTTTCAAAAAAGAATACCAAGAGAAAAAAGCAAATTTCATGATAAAAGTAAATTGGAAAGTTGTTTAAAATTACAAACCCTATCTGAATCATGAAAGTTTAATTTTGACTAAACTGTCCCTTTAAATTGACACTAAAACTACTGGGTACAACTAAAGTAGCAGGGGTGCTACTCACCATCCAACTGTACCTGCACCTCTCTTTAAAGTCATTCTCTTAGTCCAACTCATTACACAATCCAGCTGGTAAAGCTCTGCATTTTATAATGGGCACCACCATCTTGTAGCTCACGTATTGTTGCATCATGTGACAGAAGCAATGCATTTTCACAGATCTGTGACGTCTTTTTGACATCTGTACCTTGCACTTTGGTTTAGCTCACATAAAAGAGAGCAGAAGTGTTACATTTTTGCACGTTTTACACAGTTTAAAAGTTACATTGGAAATATAAACTCCAAGATGGTGGTGCCCAGTGTGAAGATGCAGAGCTTCACTAACTGATAATTGTACAGGGTTAAAATTAAAGAAAAACTTTAAAGACAGCTACAGGCACATAGCTTGGTTCTTAGTAACCATGCTACTGTAGTTGTACAGTTTAATGTCCCTTTAAATGTGTTAAGGTAGCTAAGTCAGCTACTAAAAATTTAACCAAGGAAAGTGATTGTGCTCACTGGATATTTCAAAATATATTTAATTAAGAAGTAATTGAAATTTTGGGGATTACTCCCCTTCTTCAGACAATCCATAGTGACTATCAAGACAACTTATTTAGCCATTAAACCCCTCCCACATGTGCTATATTTGCCAAATGTTTTACTATGGTAAACCATTAAATGTAAATCATGTTGCACAGCAAACAGTATATTCAAAGTATATTCACAAAACACAATTTCACTTTGCTATTTAACCCCTTCAACTAAAAACAACAGAAGACGTACAGGTTAAACAGGGTTAGACACCGTGAGTTTGTACTATAAAATGTTAGGTTAGGGATTAGTGACAGGCGCTCGGTTGAATACCTTTATAAAACCACAAATAATAGTATTTCTCCTCAACACTACTCAAAATCAGGCAAATAATACAAATATAACCTAATGTGAACTGAGTCACACTAGGATTTTATAATGTGGCGTCACTAGCAACCAAATATAATAGATAACAGGCTTTGGGATATATAATAAATTGATGTGTATATTAAAAAAATACGGATAGAGAGAGTTAGCTATATGTTAATAATGCCTATGGCCTCTATTTATCAAGCTGTCAACCGCAAATATGCTGGAATTCCGCAGCGTATTTGTGGCGAGCCTGATTCGCCGTAGTTAGCAAACCCTACAGACCGGCAAAAGTAGAATATAGTGACGTAACATACGATCCGGCGGACTCAGTCCGACACAGATCAATGGTTACGTCACTCCAGATGTTCCGAAAGCAAGTTCGGCACAATCTGACTACTTTTGGTAGTTATCAAATACCTACCAGGTACGCTCGGCACTATTCCGGCCCAGCGTACCTGGTTTTCAATCCGCCGCCCTGGAGGCGACAGATGCCATAGGAATCAATGGGAGTCTGACAGCAGCGAAAGCTCATGTTTGCTGCTGCCCGATATCCCATTGATTCCTATGGGAACGTCTACACCTAACACCCTAACATGTACCCCGAGTCTAAACACCCCTAATCTGCCACCCCTACACCGCCGGCACCTACATTATACATATTAACCCCTAAACCGACGCTCCCGGAGCCCACCGCAACTCTATTAAAGTGTTTAACCCCTAAACTGCCGTTCACTGAGCCCACCGCCGCCTACATTATACCTATTAACCCCTAATCTGCCGCGCCCTATATCGCCGCCACCTACATAAAGTTATTAACCCCTATCCTGCCGCTCCCAGACCCCGCCGCAACTAAATAAATTGTTTAACCCCTAAACTGCTGCTCCCGGAGCTCACCGCCACCGCCATTAAATTTATTAACCCCTAAATCTAAGTCTAACTCTATCCGTAACACCCCCTAACTTAACTATCATTTAAAAAAAATCTAAATAAAAATCCTATAATTAACTAAATTATTCCTATTTAAAACTAAATACTTACCTGTAAAATAAACACTAAGCTAGCTACAATATAATTAATAGTTACATTGTATTTAGCTTAGGGTTTATTTTTATTTTACAGGCAAGTTTGTATTTATTTTAACTAGGTACAATAGTTATTAAATAGTTATTAACTATTTACTAACTACCTAGCTAATATCAAGACAAAAGTACCTGTAAAATAAATCCTAACCTAAGTTACAATTACACAACACTACACTATAATTAAATAAATTATATAAATTAACTACAATTAACTACAATTAATTAAAATTAAATACAATTAACTAAAGTACAAAAAAAAGCAAACACTAAATTACAGAAAATAAAAAATAATTACAAGAATTTTAAACTAATTAACCTAATCTAATCCCCCTAATAAAATAAAAAAGCCCCCCAAAATAATAAAAATCCCTACCCTATACTAAATTACAAATAGCCCTTGAAAGGGCTTTTTGCGGGGCATTGCCCCAAAGTAATCACTTTGGGGCAATGCCGGGCCTAAGTCCTCAATGAAGCCGGGCGAAGTCTTCATCCAACCGGGCAGAAGAGGTCCTCCAGACAGATAGAAGTCTTCATTCAGGCGGCATCTTCTATCTTCATCCATCCAACGAGGAGCAGCTCCATCTTGAAGACATCCGACGTGGAGCATCCATCCAGACCGACTACTACCCGATGAATGACTGGTCCTTTAAATGATGTCATCCAAGATGGCGTTCCTTGAATTCTGATTGGCTGATAGAACTCTATCAGCCAAACGGAATTACGTTAGGAAAAATCCTATTGGCTGATGCAATCAGCCAATAGGATTGAAGTTCAATCCTATTGGCTGATCCAATCAGCCAATAGGATTGAGCTCGCATTCTATTGGCTGTTCCAATCAGCCAATAGAATGCAAGCTCAATCCTATTGGCTGATTGAATCAGTCAATAGGATTTTTCCTACCTTAATTCCGATTGGCTAATAGAATTCTATCAGCCAATCAGAATTCAAGGGACGCCCTCCTGGATGACGTCATTTAAAGGAATATTCATTTGTCAGGTAGTCGTCGGTCTGGATGGATGCTCCGCGTCGGATGTCTTCAAGATAGAGCTGCTCCTCGTTGGATGGATGAAGATAGAAGATGACACCTGGATGAAGACTTCTGCCCGTCTGGAGGACCTCTTCTGCCCGGTTGGATGAAGACTTTGCCTGGCTTCGTTGAGAACTTAGGCCCGGTTGGGTGAAGACGTCTCAAGGTAGGGTGATCTTCAAGGGGGTAGTGTTAGGTTTTATTAAGGGGGGATTGGGTGGGTTTTAGAGTAGGGTTGGGTGTGTGGTTGGTGGGTTGTAATGTTGGGTGGGTATTGTATTTTTTTACAGGTAAAAGAGCTGAATACTTTGGGGCAATGCCCCGCAAAAGGCCCTTTTAAGGGCTATTTGTAATTTAGTATAGGTTAGGGAATTTTATTATTTTGGGGGCTTTTTTATTTTATTAGGGGGATTAGATTAGGTGTAATTAGTTTAAAATTCTTGTAATTATTTTATTATTTTCTGTAATTTAGTTTTTTTTTATTTAATTGTAGTTAATTGTAGGTAATTTAGTAAATTAATTTAATGATAGTGTAGTGTTAGGTGTAATTGTAATTTAGGTTAGGATTTATTTTACAGGTATATTTGTCTTTATTTTAACTAGGTAGCTATTAAATAGTTAATAACTATTTAATAACTATTGTACCTAGTTAAAATAAATACAAACTTGCCTGTAAAATAAAAATAAATCCTAAAATAGCTACAATGTAACTATTAGTTATATTGTAGCTATCTTAGGGTTTATTTTGTAGGTAAGTATTTAGTTTTAAAAAGGAATAATTTATTTAGATTAATTTAAATTATATTTAAGTTAGTGGGTGTTAGGGTTAAACTTAGGTTTAGGGGTTAATAAATTTAATATAGTGGCGGCGACGTTGGGGGCAGGAGATTAGGGGTTAATAAATGTAATGTAGGTGGCAGCGATGTAGGGGGGCTCAGATTAGGAGTAAATAAATTTAATGTAGGTGGTGGCGGGGTCCATGAGCGGCGGTTTAGGGGTTAAACATTTTATTTTGTTGCGGCGGTTTAGGGGTTAAAACATATAATGTAGGTGGCATTGGGCTCTGGGAGCGGTGGTTTAGGGGTTAATAACTTTATTTAGGTGCGGGGGGCTCCGGGAGCAGCGGTTTTATGGGGTAAAACAGTATAGTATAGTGTGGGTGCTTAGTGACAGGGTAGCAAGAAAGCTGCGAATAAGCCAATGAGCAGTGAGATCGATGGCTGTTAGTTAACAACAGTCCGCTGCTCATTGCACCGTACTTGGTGCGCAGCTTTTTGACAGCTTTCTTGATAATTTTGGCGAACGTATTCAGGTCCGCGGCAGCGATGCTAGACGAACTTAGGCGAGCGTATTGGTGCCGTTGAATGTTAGAAAGTCGACGGCTTGATAAATAGAGGCCTAAATGTTAAGCAAGGTTATAAATGAATATGCGCAGCATATGAGATATATATATATGTATATATATAAATAATTAACCAATAATGGGTTGATAACCTGAATTATACTAGACCCAGAAGTGGTCTGGTCGATCTAATAATTTGATCGTAGTAGCAGACCTATATAGGAGACCTCTGGTAAAAAGATTATCGGCTAGATTACAAGTTTTGTGGTAAGAGCGACTCGGTACTTACTTGCAAGTTATTTCCACCGCTCACCTCCCTATAGCGCTGCTATTACAGGTTTGCAAAAACCCGGCGTTAGCTGGCAATAAGTGAGCGTTGAGCAAAATTGAGATCCATACTGCACGCCAATACCAGTGCTGCTTTGAGCTGGTTTTACGTGCTCATGCACGATTTCCCCATAGACATCAATGGGGAGAGCCTGCTAAAAAAAAGCCTAACACTTGCAATAAAGGAGCGTAAAGCTCCACAACGCTGCCCCATTGATTCCTATGGGGAAACAAAATTTATGTTTACACCTAACACCCTAACATAAACCCCGAGTCTAAACACCCCTAATCGGCTGCCCCCGACATCGCTGACACCTACATTATACTAATTAACCCCTAATCTGCCGCCCCAAATGTCGCTGCCACCTACCTACACTTATTGACCCCTAATCTTCCATCCCCGACATCGCCGCCACCTACCTACACTTATTAACCCCTAATCTGCCCCCCCAATGTCGCCGCCACCTACCTACACTTATTAACCCCTAATCTGCTGCCCCAATGTCGTCGCTACCTACCTACACTTATTAACCCCTAATCTGCCGCCCCCAATGTCGCTGCCACCTATCTACACTTATTAACCCCTAATCTGCCGCCCCCAACATCGCCACCACTATACTAAAGTTATAAACCCCTAAACCTAACCCTAAGTCTAACCCTAAACCTGAGACCCCTAACTTTAATATAATTAAAATAAATCTAAATAAAAATTACTATCATTAACTAAATAATTCCTATTTAAAACTAAATAGTTACCTATAAATTAAACCCTAATCTAGCTACAATATAACTAATAGTTATATTGTAGCTATCTTAGATTTTATTTTTATTTAACAGGTAAGTTTGTATTTATTTTAACTAGGTAGACTAGTTAGTAAATAGTTATTAACTATTAACTAACTAGTTAAAATAAATACAAACGTACCTGTAAAATAAAACCTAACCTGAGTTACACTAACACCTAACCTTACACTACAATTGAATACATTACATTAATTAAATTCAATTAACTAAATTACAAAAAAAAACACCTCAATCCTCAAGCTCAATCCTATTGGCTGATTGCATCAGCCAATAGGATTTTTTACCATTTAATTCCGATTGGCTGATAGAATTCTATCAGCCTATCGAAATTCAAGGGATGACATCTTGGATGACGTCACTTAAAGGAACCTTCATTCTGGAAAAGAAGTGGATTGAAGAGGATGCTCCGCGCCGGATGTCTTGAAGATGGAGCCGCTCCACGCTGGATGGATGAAGATAGAAGATGCCGTCTGGATGAAGACTTCTGTCCGGTTGGATGAAGACTTCGGCCTGCTTGGATGAAGACTTTTGCCGGCTTCGATGACGACTTCTGCCGCTTCGTTGAGGATGGATGTCGGGTCTTCAAAAACTGTAAGTGGATCTTCGGGGTTTAGTGTTAGGTTTTTTTAAGGGTTTTTGGGTGGTTTTTATTTTTAGCTTAGGTTTTGGTCGGAAAAAGAGCTAAATGCCCTTTTAAAGGCAATGCCCATACAAATGCCCTTTTCAGGGCAATGGGGAGCTTAGGTTTTTTTTAGATAGGATTTTATTTGGAGGGTTTGGTTGTGTGGGCGGTGGGTTTTACTGTTGGGGAGTTGTTTGTATTATTTTTTTACAGGTAAAAGAGCTGATTTATTTGGGGCAATGCCCCTCAAAAGGCCCTTTTAAGGGCCATTGGTAGTTTATTGTAGGCTAGGGGTTTTTTATTTTGGGGGGGGGGGCTTTTTTATTTTGATAGGGCTATAAGATTAGGTGTAATTAATTTAAATATTTGATAATTTCTTTTATATTTTGTGTAATTTAGTGTGTTTTTTTGTAATTTAGTTAATTGTATTTAATTAATGTAATTTATTTAATTGTAGTGTAATATTAGGTGTTAGTGTAACTCAGGTTAGGTTTTATTTTACAGGTAAATTTGTATTTATTTTAGCTTGGTAGCTAGTAAATAGTTAACTATTTACTAACTAGTCTACCTAGTTAACATAAATACAAACTTAGCTGTGAAATATCAGTAAAACCTAAGATAGCTACAATGTAACTATTAGTTATATTGTAGCTATCTTAGGTTTTATTTTATAGGTAAGTATTTAGTTTTTAATAGTTATTATTTATTTATATTAAAGTTAGGGGTGTTAGGGTTAGACTTAGGGTTAGGTTTAGAGGTTAATAACTTTAGTATAGTGGTGGCGATGTTAGGGACAGCAGATTATGGGGTTAATAACAGTAATGTAGGTTGCGGCGATGTTAGGGACAGCAGATTAGGGGTTAATAATATTTAACTAGTGTTTACGATGCAGGAGTGCAGCGGTTTAGGCGTTAATATGTTTATTATAGTGACGGCGATGTCCAGAGCGGCAGATTAGGGATTAATAATTTTATTTTAGTGTTTGCGATGTGGGAGGGCCTTGGTTTAGGGGTTAATAGGTAGTTTATGGGTGTTAGTGTAATTTTTAGCACTTTAGTTATGAGTTTTATGTTACGGCATTATAGTTCAGGTATGGATCTTGATGGTATAGGATGTACCGCTCACTTTTTGGCCTCCCAGGCAAACTCGTAATACCGGTGCAAAGGAAGTCCCATTGAAAAAAGACTTTTTGAAAGCTGTGGTAGTTACGTTGCGTTACGGCCGAAAAAGTGTGCGGTGCAGCTAAACCTGCAAGACTCGTAATACCAGCGGTAGTGAAAAAGAGTCTTAATGCTGCTTTTTCACTCATACCGCAAAACTCGTAATCTAGCCGTATAGTATTTAATAAGAAGTATGGTATGGGCTTAAAGTTTGTAGACAACCCCAAAAAGGATAGGGTCCCAAATCTGGTAGAGTTGTAATAAAATGCCGAAACATGTAAGCCATTGGTGCCACACTCACACACCTCTTTTATCTGTTTGTACTGTTGTACCCTCCTTTTTCCAATAAAATACTGTTTTATTACAACTATACCAGATTCGGACCCTATCCTTTTCAGTTTTGTCTACAAGCCTCACCAGCCTAAGCTACTGTCACCCCATATGTCATTTTCTGACTTCATCGTCCGGAGCCGAGTGTCACGATCCATATACCCGGATAGAGGTGCAACTGGGAGGAAGCAGTGAATGCACTTGCCGAGTAAGCTCTCGGTCTGTATGGATTACAGATCCCACAGTGCTCTCTGGGATACCTTTGACGGCAGACTCATAAGACACGGATGGGGTGGTTGCGTACTGGTCATAAGTCCCGGAGATAGGAATTGCATGATATTTTGCTTGATGTATTTGCAGATTAAAGGAGCATACCACACTATCTCTTCTTCTATGGGTTTAAGGTTAACATTAAAAAACTAAAAAATACTAGATCAGTATTTTGAACCACATAAAAACAGTACATCAAATTGTGATCACAATTCTCATATAAATTAAAAACAAAGTGGAAAGTCCATAAAAAGGGTTCCAATTACGTTCCCGAAAAAAGTTCAAATCATGTAAGGCAGATCCAAGTTTTTCACTGTACAGATTAAAGTTGTGTCCCGCTGGCTCCTATTCAGCTAGTCTTAGCCCTTGATGTATGCAGCTCTGACAAAACTACGGATCCTTCTGGTGGTCAAATTGGGCCTGGGTTCTTGATTGTACTACGGATCCTTTCTGCAGTTGATATTGTAGAAACAAATTCAGCATTGTGTCTTCGGCTCTAAGAGCTATGGATTCCTTGCAGGTTCAGAAACAGATTGCAGCAGAGTAACACGTTTCGGCTTCAAGCCTTTTTAAAATTTTGCTAGACCGAGATATCTGCAGCTATAAATACCCTTTTTATAGAATCGCAAACGCCGTCCCTTCCAGCATTATATATAAAATATTTGAATGAATTCAGCCAATCAGATGTCATATCGTCAAAAACATTACAGTTAACGGTAAATGTCCAATTCGATCACTCTGTTTTGGGGGTTTTTAAAGCAAAATCTCTCTAGCCGTAATTTTTGAATATACATATACATGTATTATTTATCCCAAAGCCTGTTACCTATTATATTTGGTTGCTAGTGATGCCACATTATAAAATCCTAGTGTGACTCAGTTCACTTTAGGTTATATTTATACTATAAAATGTTATCAATGTGTAGTAAATCAACTTTATAACATACTTTCAATATTTATTTTCTCACATAAATATGAGAAAATAACAGACAGGTGGCCCGAGTGCTCCTGTTGGGCCTAAACAAGGGTTTTGTAATCCCTGTCAATACCTTTGTGTTACGCTCCAAAGTTCATAGGAACCTGAAATCTGCATTTCAGTTTCCGCAGGCCTTGAGGGAAAAGTTGGTCAAGGAGGTGAGCCTAGGGAGAATGGCTAGGCCTTTTAGCACCTCCATTGGTGGTCTCTCCATTGGGGGTTGTACCGAAAAAGGAGGCAGGGAAGTTTAGAATGATCTAGCACTTATCCTATCGAAAAGGAAGGTTAGTCAATGATGCCATAGATCCCGAGCTGAGATCGGTGCGTCACTAGTGATGTCGCGAATAGTTCGCCCGCGAATAGTTCCCGGCAAACATAGCATGTTTGCGTTCGCCGCGGCGGGCGAACATATGCGATGTTCGATCCGCCCCCTATTCGTCATCATTGAGTAAACTTTGACCCTGTATTTCACAGTCTGCAGACACATTCCAGCCAATCAGCAGCAGACCCTCCCTCCCAGACCCTCCAATCTCCTGGACAGCAGCCATTTTAGATTCATTCGGGAGGTGCATTGTTAGTGAGAGGAGGGACAGTGTAGCAGCTGGTGATTTAATAGGACAATTGATAGCTAGGCTAGTGTATTCAGTGTCCACTACAATCCTGAAGGACTCATTTGATCTCTGCTGTAAGGACAGCACCCCAAAAAGCACTTTTTAGGGCTAGAACATAATTTTTTTTTCCTGTGTAATCTAATTGCAGTTGCCTACCTGCCAAGCCACTTGCCCAGTGCCACCACTCATATCTGGTGTAACAGTAGTGTAAATTTAAAAATAAAAACATTTTTGACTGTGAAACATCAGTCTGCTAGTGTAATCTAATTGCAGTTGCCTGCCTGCCAGCTTGTGTGCTAGGCCATCTTGCCCAGTGCCACACCACTCATATCTGGTGTAACAGTAGTGTGAATTTAAAAAAAAGAAACTTTTTTGACTGTGAAACATCAGTCTGCTAGTGTAATCTAATTGCAGTTGCCTGCCTGCCAGATTGTGTGCCAGGTCCACTTGCCCAGTGCCACACCACTCATATCTGGTGTAACAGTAGTGTAAATTTAAAAAAACAAAACTTTTTTGACTGTGAAACATCAGTCTGCTAGTGTAATGTAATTGCAGTTGCCTGCCAGTGTGTGTGCCAGGCTCACAGCGTATACTGTGCCCACTTGCCCAGTGCCACCACTCACATCTGGTGTAACAGTAGTGTAAATTTAAAAACAAAAAACTTTTTGGACTGTGAAACATCAGTCTGCTTTTTTGTGTCAGGCTCACAGCTTATACTGTGCCCACTTACCCAGTGCCACCACTCATATCTTGTTTAATAGTAGTGTAAGTGTACATTTAAAAACAAACAAAAATTTTTGGACTGTGAAACATCAGTCTGCTTTTTTGTGTCAGGCTCACAGCGTATACTGTGCCCACTTGCCCAGTGCCACCACTCATCTCTTGTTTAATAGTAGTGTAAGTTTACATTTAAAAAAATAAAAACTTTTTGGACTGTGAAACATCAGTCTGCTTTTTTTGTGTCAGGCTCACAGCTTATATTGGGCCCACTTGCCCAGTGCCACCACTCATATCTTGTTTAATAGTAGTGTAAGTGTACATTTAAAAACAAAAAAAACTTTTTGGACTGTGAAACATCAGTCTGCTTTTTTGTTTCAGGCTCACAGCTTATACTGGGCCCACTTGCCCAGTGCCACCACTCATATCTTGTTTAATTGTAGTGTAAGTGTACATTTAAAAAAAAAAACTTTTTGGACTGTGAAACATCAGTCTGCTTTTTTGTGTCAGGCTCACAGCGTATACTGTGCCCACTTGCCTAGTGCCACCACTTATATCTTGTTTAATAGTAGTGTAAGTGTAGGTGCACGCTGTAGGGACCCTGCACTAGTCCCTTGTAGAATCCAAAGAAGCAGAAAAACAGCAGCACCTTGTAAATGCAAAAATTCTTCCTTTATTGGTTTAACATCATGGCAGACAAGAGATACAATGTATGACCGAAACGTTGTATCTCTTGTCTGCCATGATGTTAAACCAATAAAGGAAGAATTTTTGCATTTACAAGGTGCTGCTGTTTTTCTGCTTCTCCCACTTGCCCAGTGCCACCACTCATATCTTGTTTAATAGTAGTGTAAGTGTACATTTAAAAAAATAAAAACTTTTTGGACTGAAACATCAGTCTGCTTTTTTGTGTCAGGCTCACAGTGTATACTGTGCCCACTTGCCCAGTGCCACCACTCATATCTTGTTTAATAGTAGTGTAAGTGTACATTTAAAAAAAAATGACAGGCAGAGGCAGGCCACCCCGCAGGTGCCGTCGTGGTCGTGGTGCTGTGATTCCCTTTGTCCCTAGAATAATGCCCAGTGTTCAGAGGCCACGTCCCATGAACTTGAAAAGTTCAGAGGAAATAGTTGACTTTTTAACACAGGACACCCAATCTTCTATAGCTTCCGCTCCGAACCTTGACGCACCATCCTCCTCCAGCTTATCTTCGGGCACCTCTCAAGTTACCACTCACCCGCCTGCCGCCACCACCAACACTAGCACCACAGCTGCTTCACTTGATCTGTCAGAGGAGTTTTTTATACATCAGTTGGAAGAAATGAGTGAAGCGCAACCATCATTGACAGAGGATGTAGATAACAGTGATATGCCTCAGTCAGGCAGCATTACAGACATGGATGTACGGTGTGATGATGATGATGTTGTACCCGCTGCTGCTTCCTTTGTTGATTTATCAGATACAAGTGAAGCGGTTGATGATGACGATGCGTCCGTGGATGTCACGTGGGTGCCCGCTAGAAGAGAAGAAGAACAGGGTGAAAGTTCAGATGGGGAGACAGAGAGGAGGAGGAGGAGACGAGTTGGAAGCATGGGAAGGTCGTCGCAAGGAGCTAGTGGCACAGTCAGACAGCATGCATCGGCACCCGGGGTCAGCCAGACAGCACGCTGCATGCTGTTGCCACCACCAGAATGCCATCATCGCAGCGCTCAGCAGTGTGGATTTTTTTTTGTGTGTCTGCCTCTGACAACAGCAATGCCATTTGCAACCTGTGCCAAAAGAAACTGAGACATGGGAAGTCCAACACCCACCTAGGTACAACTGCTTTGCAAAGGCACATGATCGCACATCACAAATGCCTATGGGATCAACACATGAGTAGAAGCAGCACACAAACTCAAAGCCGCCATCCTCCTCCTGGTCCAGCATCTTCAGCAACGTCAACCACTGCTGTCCTCCTTGCCCACTCTCAACCATCTGAAATTTCGTCTCTCTTCCAGAGCAGTTCCTGCTCATCTGCCCAAAGTCAGGTGTCTGTCAAGGACATGTTTGAGCGTAAGAAGCCAATGTCACAAAGTCACCCCCTTGCCCGGCGTCTGACTGCTTGCTTGTCTGAACTCTTAGCCCGCCAGCTTTTACCATAGAAGCTAGTGGAGTCTGAGGCGTTCAAAAAATTTGTATCTATTGGGACACCGCAGTGGAAGGTACCCGGCCGAAATTTCTTTGCACAAAAGGCAATCCCCAACCTGTACTCGATTGTGCAAAAGGAAGTAATGGCATGTCTGGCACACAGTGTTGGGGCAAGGGTCCATATGACCACTGATAGTTGGTCTGCAAAGCATGGTTAGGGCAGGTATATCACCTACACTGCGCATTGGGTAAACCTGCTGACGGCTGCCAAGCATGGAATGCGTGGCTCTGTAGAGGAGGAGTTGGTGACACCGCCACAACTTGCAGGCAGGCCTGCTGCCACCTCCTCTACTCCTCCTACTCCATCCTCTTCCATAACCTCCTCGGCTGAGTCCTCTTCTGCTGCTGCGTCTTGCTCCACATCAAAAGCACCCCCCAGCTCCGCAGGTACTATTCCACATCCTGGATACGGCAGTGTTACGCCGTCTTGGGGTTGACTTGCCTGAAAGCAGAGAGTCACACCAGACCAGCACTCCTGTCCGCCCTGAACGAAGTGGTGGGTCAGTGGCTGACTCCGCACCAACTGGAGATCGGCAAAGTGGTTTCTGACAACGGAAGTAATTTGGTGGCGGCATTGAAATTGGGCAAGTTGACACATGTGCCGTGCATGGCACATGTGTGTAATCTGATTGTACAACGTTTTGTGCATAAGTACCCAGGCTTACAGGATGTCCTGAAGCAGGCCAGGAAGGTGTGTGGCCATTTGAGGCGTTCCTACATGGCCATGGCGCACTTTTCCGATATCCAGCGGCGAAACAACATGCCAGTGAGGCGCTTGATTTGCGACAGCCTGACACGTTGGAATTCAACACTCCTAATGTTCGACCGCCTGCTCCAACAAGAAAAAGCCGTTAACGAGTATTTGTATGACATATTTTTGCCACGTTACTGGACGCTCATGCGCAATGCCTGTAGGCTCATGCGTCCTTTTGAGGAGGTGACAAACCTAGTCAGTCGCACCGAAGGCACCATCAGCGACATCATACCATTTGTTTTCTTCCTGGAGCGTGCCCTGCGAAGAGTGCTGGATCAGACCATAGATGAGCGTGAAGAGGAAGAGTTGTGGTCACCATCACCACCAGAAACAGCCTTATCAGCATCGCTTGCTGGACCAGCGGCAACGCTGGAAGAGGATTGTGAGGAAGAGGAGTCAGAGGAGGAAGGTGGCTTTGAGGAGGAGGAGGAAGACCAACCACAACAGGCATCCCAGGGTGCTTATTGTCACCTATCTGGTACCCGTGGTGTTGTACGTGGCTGGGGGGAAGAAGATACCTTCAGTGAGATCACTGAGGATGAGGAACGGGACATGAGTAGCTCGGCATCCAACCTTGTACAAATGGGGTCTTTGATGCTGTCGTGCCTGTTGAATGACCCTCGTATAAAAAAGGTGAAGGAGAATGACCTGTACTGGGTGTCCACGCTACTAGACTGCCGGTATAAGCATAAAGTGCCTAAAATGTTACCGAATTAACTAAAGTCGGAAAGGATGCAGCAGTTCCAAAATAAATAAAAAAGTATGCTTTTCACAGCGTATAAGGGTGATGTCACAGCACAACGGGAATCTAACAGGGGAAGAGGTGAAAGTAATCCTCCGACCCCCACGACCACACCGGCAAGGACAGGACGCTTTACAGACGTGTTGTTGATGGAGGACATGCAGAGCTTTTTAACTCCTATGCATCGCCACAGCCCTTCGGGGTCCACCCTCAGAGAACGACTCGAATGACAGGTAGCAGACTACCTCGCCTTAACTGCAGATCTCGACACTCTGAGGAGCGATGAACCCCTTGACTACTGGGTGTGCAGGCTTGACCTGTGACCTGAGCTATCCCAATTTGCGATAGAACTTCTGGCCTGCCCCGCTTCAAGTGTCCTGTCAGAAAGGACCTTCAGTACAGCAGGAGGTATTGTCACTGAGAAGAGAAGTCGCCTAGGTCAAAAAAAGTCTAGATTACCTCACCTTTATTAAGATGAATGAGGGATGGATCCCAAAGGGACTGACATTGGGCGATACATTAGAGTAAAAAAGGCCTGATGAGATGAGCTGCCTTGGGCTAAAAATGGTCCACACAGTGCTGTATTTTATTTTTGAATGTCGGATGACTTGCGTGACTTATCCGCCACCAACTAGGGTTCAAGCCGCAATGTTTTAGGGCACTTTCTGCCTGGGAAACAAACATCAATTTTTCTGGCCGCTGCTACAGCAGCGGCTGCAACAATACCTAATTCCTGATAGGAATAGTACTACTTAACACACCACTCCTATCTGGTGGTACATTAGATTGCACGCGCAGTGCCCCAAATTTGAAGTAGGAGGGCCGACCAAGCATCTTTTTCCATCTCCCGGTTCCTAAAATCCATGCCATATACACGTCCCCTGGCACAGCAACTGCCTCTGGGAACCTTACCATGGGTCCCAGTACGCACGTCTTGTAATTTTCTGTCTGGGAAATTATCTATCTATCAAATCTATCTATTTATCTATCAAATCTATCTATCGTATCTATCAAATGTATCTATTGCATCTATTGATCTATCTATCTAATCTATGTATCTATCTATCTATCTATCTATCTATCAAATCTATCTATCTCGTGGCCGGACTGTTATCTGACAGCCACTTGTGTTTCGGCCAAATGTCCGTCGGCCAAATGTCCATCTGCCAAATGTCTGTTGGCTAAAAGTCCAGCCACGATTGCAAGCGCAGTACCCCAAATTTGAAGTAGGAGGACCGACCAAGCATCTTTTTCCATCTCCCGGTTCCTAAAATCCATGCCATATACACATCCCCTGATAGGGGACACCGCAGTGGAAGGTACCCGGCCAAAATTTCTTTGCACAAAAGGCAATCCCCAACCTGTACTCGATTGTGCAAAAGGAAGTAACCTTACCATGGGTCCCAGTCCGCACGTCTTGTAATTCTCTGTCTGGGAAATTATCTATCTATCAAATCTATCTATTTATCTATTAAATCTATCTATCATATCTATCAAATGTATCTATTTCATCTATTGATCTATCTATCTAATCTATCTATCTCGTGGCCGGACCGACCAAGCATCTTTTTCCATCTCCCGGTTCCTAAAATGCATGCCATATACACATCCCCTGATAGGGGACACCACAGTGGAAGGTACCCGGACAAAATTTCAATGCACAAAAGACAACCCCCAACCTGTACTCGATTGTGCAAAAGGATGTAACCTTACCATGGGTCCCAGTCCGCACGTCTTGTAATTCTCTGTCTGGGAAATTATCTATCTATCAAATCTATCTATTTATCTATCAAATCTATCTATCGTATCTATCAAATGTATCTATTGCATCTATTGATCTATCTATCTAATCTATGTATCTATGAATCTATCTATCTATCTATCTATCTATCAAATCTATCTATCTCGTGGCCGGACCGACCAAGCATCTTTTTCCATCTCCCGGCTCCAAAAATCCATGCCATATACACGTCCCCTGATAGGGGACGTAACAGGGATTAAACTGATAAGAATAGTACTACTTAACACACCACTCATATCTGATTGCAGTGACGTGCAGTGAGGTCAGAGGCTGGTGAGGCACTGTGTATGATACGCCAGAGAAACACATATATGAACCCAATAGAGGTAGATGAAATGAAACTAAAGCACTGTTTCTCAACCACAGGCATCAAGTACCCCCAACAGGGCAGGTTTTCATTATAGCTGAATCAGTGCATAGGTGACATAATCAGCTGATGGGTGAGAGCATGTTAGTAACCATGGTGTTACTGATCAGCTGATTACTTCACCTGTGCACCGGTTCAGCTATAATGAAAACCTGGCCTGTTGGGGGTACTTGAGGACCGTGGTTGAGAAACACTGCACTAAAGCACCAACCCATCTGCAATGATGATTACCAGCAGATAAAAGCATGTAGTAAACATAATGCATATATCTCAAATACAGCTCCAATACCAGCAGATAAAATAAAACCATATAGTAAAGTAATGCATATATCTCAAATTTAGCTCCAATACCAGCAGATAAAAGCATGTAGCCATAGTAGATTACACAAGAATGTCTCTAGCAATAAAGCATATGTAATCTAGGCACCAATGGTGTATAATTTATTAACTCTATATTAGAATAGGGAGGGGTTACAAGACTTCAGGAAGTTGATCAGATATGCAAGGAGAGCATATACATCTACACAAACATTCACTAACACACACACACACACTACACTGCATACACATGTACACAAACATTTAAACACACACTGCACTGCATACACATGTACACAAACATTCACACACACTGCACTGCATACACATGTACACAAACATTCACACACACTGCACTGCATACACATGTACACAAACATTCACACACACTGCACTGCATACACATGTACACAAACATTCACACACACTGTACTGCATACACATGTATACAAACATTCACACACACTGTACTGCATACACATGTACACAAACATTCACACACACTGCACTGCATACACATGTACACAAAATTTCACACACACTGCACTGCATACACATGTACACAAACATTCACACACACTGTACTGCATACACATGTACACAAACATTCACACACACTGCACTGCATACACATGTACACAAACATTCACACACACTGCACTGCATACACATGTACACAAACATTCACACACACTGCACTGCATACACATGTCTACAAACATTCACACACACTGTACTGCATACACATGTACACAAACATTCACACACACACTGCATACACATGTACACAAACATTCACACACACTGCACTGCATACACATGTACACAAACATTCACACACACTGTACTGCATACACATGTACACAAACATTCACACACACTGCACTGCATACACATGTACACAAACATTCACACACACTGTACTGCATACACATGTACACAAACATTCACACACACTGCACTGCATACACATGTACACAAACATTCACACACACACTGCATACACATGTACACAAACATTCACACACACACTGCATACACATGTACACAAACATTCACACACACACTGCATACACATGTCTACAAACATTCACACACACACTGCATACACATGTACACAAACATTCACACACACACTGCATACACATGTACACAAACATTCACACACACACTGCATACACATGTACACAAACATTCAAACACACACTGCATACACATGTACACAAACATTCAAACACACACTGCATACACATGTACACAAACATTCACACACACACTGCATACACATGTACACAAACATTCACACACACTGTACTGCATACACATGTACACAAACATTCACACACACACACTGCATACACATGTCTACAAACATTCACACACACACTGCATACACATGTACACAAACATTCACACACACACTGCATACACATGTACACAAACATTCACACACACACTGCATACACATGTACACAAACATTCAAACACACACTGCATACACATGTACACAAACATTCACACACATTACACAAGGTGTTAACTTTCAGATTATTATAATGCATAATCTAGGAAAACAAAAGGAGATCAATGGTGTACAGGCATACATTTTTTTTTGTTTTCTTACAAAAAGATACTAACATTTAAAAACAAATGTTTTTAAAATTAAAGAAAACATAACAAAATTAACAGATTTTAAATCATCTTTTATGTCTTAGTTGTGCATTTTTTTAAATAAAAGCTTAAACACTAAATGTCATTAAAAAATATGATATATATATATATATATATATATATATAATGATCAATTTTAGTAATATCACAGTGATTTGTGGCCATATACACCCATTTTCTCTCTATCGTTGAAATCACTATTAGTAAAAGTATACCCTTAGCATAATTCCACTAAGAATCATCTCTTTTAGTGCCTGTTTTTACTGCAAGGGTTATACAAAAACTTTATCTTGTTCTTAAAAAAATTAACCAGCATAAAGTGAAATATTACTTTCATAATACATCTTACATACTGTTTTTAGTGGGTTCAATCTTTGTGTCTTTTGAAGTAAAAAATGTCAGTATGTTGTCTAGCCTGCTGCTCTGTGAAACCTGTGTGTGCTGGAATCACTAGGCAGCTTTAGCTGCAGAAGGGAAAGCAGTTAGAGAGCAGAGACTCAGCAGAGAAAAGAAAACTGAGTGAAACTATCAGTCTGATCCTTACACTGTTTCTTTTTCCTCTGCTAAATCTCTGCTGTGTTCTCTCACTGTCATTACTTTTCCCTCTGCACTTAGTACAGAGGTTGCAAAGCTGCCTAGTGCTACCAGCCCACACAGCCACAGCTAGCAGTATTTAGAATAAAGAGACTAACCTGGAGCAAGGAAGGAAGTCACTACTGCCTGATGAGATGCCGATGCACACACATTCCACAGCTACAAGGAAGACCTCAATAGGTTAAAGGTCAGCCAATGGAAAGAGCAGGGAAAGGTAGAGAGGGGAAGCTGAAACTAGTCTGCCAGCTCATGTTACAAGCCCCGTTCAGAACAGCTGAGCATGAGCAGTAACAAAGTGATCACACCTGCAGAAAAAACAGCTAATCATCTGCCTAGAAAAATATAGAAAAAACACATGGTCCATTGTGCACTGCAGTGCATAGAGCACAAGCTTGCATGTCTTACGTTATAGTGTATAATAAAATAGCTATACAAACCCTGATGCCGGTACTACTCTTCTTCATGGCTGGCCTGAGCTGAGACATGAGATGAGACTCTTTGAATGACTGTCTGAGTCTGAGACTGTGACAATATGTACCTACCCAGTACCACTCAACGCTCACTACACACCTCCTGACAACTGACTCCTGCTGATCCTGAGTCACTGTCTGAGTGACTGACCTGTCCCTGATGCTGGTACTACTCTTCTGCACAGCTGGCCTGAACTGAGACTCTCTGAATGACTGTCTGAGTCTGTGACAATATGTACCTACCTCACTGAGGCTCTGAGCTGACTGACACACACACCGGTCGTCGAGTAGATAGGGACATTCAAGTCACAGTCTGAGTCTGAGCAGAGCCGTGCGTGTGCACTAACCTTCTCTTCTTCTGTTCTGAGCCGCAGTCGCACATCACACTGACAACACATGACCTGGTCCACTCGTCCTGAACAGAGATGCAGACGCTGCCTAATTTCCCGCCCAGCAACTCAGCCCAGAGACTCAGACATACTGATGTCTGATTGGCTGAGGGGCGGGAAGGCAGGGCTGAGGGCTCCCGAGGCTTGAAGATTCAAGCCTCCGGTGGGAGCTGTATATGGGCCGCAAGAGACTGCTGCATATAGCTATTATTCCCCACTGGGTGGCAGTCTCTAGCAGCCCATATACAACACAATACAGTTACATTCATATTGTGCAATGAAAGGATAGCTGGCCTCTACTTTCTTGCACAATATGAATGTATTGCTTAATATTACGTTTTTTTCCCCAACAAAAATGCCAATAAAATACTGAATTTGTTGGACGGGGGGGGATAGGGGGGGTCACCTTTGAGATACAAAAAAAACTGAAAAAAAAAAAACATTTTTTTTTTTTAATTATTATTTTTATAAAAAAGGCTGTACCTGTAATGCACCATTTGGCCAGGGGAGGCACTGCCTCACCTGCCTCCTATGAGTGCACGTCACTGGATTGCACAGTAGATTGCACATGCAGTGCCCCAAATTTGAAGTAGGAGGACCGACCAAGCATCTTTTTCCATCTCCCGGTTCCTAAAATCCATGCCATATACACGTCCCCTGATAGGGGACACCGCAGTGGAAGGTACCCGGCCGAAATTTCTTTGCACAAAAGGCAATCCCCAACCTGTACTCGATTTTGCAAAAGGAAGTAACCTTACCATGGGTCACAGACCGCACTTCTTGTAATTCTCTGTCTGGGAAATTATCTATCTATCAAATCTATGTATCTATCAAATATATCTATCTATCTATCGTATCTATCTAATGTATTTATTGCATCTATTGATCTATCTATCTAATCTATGTATCTATCTATCTATCAAATCTATCTCGTGGCCGGACCGACCAAGCATTTTTTTCCATCTCCCGGTTCCTAAAATCCATGCCATATACATGTCCCCTGATAGGGGACATAACCGGGATTAAACTGATAAGAATAGTACTACTTAACACACCACTCCTATCTGGTGGCACAGTAGATTGCACGCGCAGTGCCCCAAATTTGAAGTAGGAGGACCGACCAAGCATCTTTTTCCATCTCCTGGTTCCTAAAATCCATGCCATATACACGGCCCCTGATAGGGGACACCGCAGTGGAAGGTACCCGGCCGAAATTTCTTTGCACAAAAGGCAATCCCCAACCTGTACTCGATTGTGCAAAAGGAAGTAACCTTACCATGGGTGTCAGACCGCACGTCTTGTAATTCTCTGTCTGGGAAATTATCTATCTATCTATCAAATCTATCTATTTATCTATCAAATCTATCTATCGTATCTATCAAATGTATATATTGCATCTATTGATCTATCTATCTAATCTATGTATCTATCTATCAAATCTATCTATCTCATGGCCGGACCGACCAAGCATCTTTTTCCATCTCCCGGTTCCTAAAATCCATGCCATATACACATCCTCTGATAAGGGACGTAACAGGGATTAAACTGATAAGAATAGTACTAGTGCCCCAAATTTGAAGTTGGAGGACCGACCAAGCATCTTTTTCCATCTCCCGGTTCCTAAAATCCATGCCATATACACGTCCCCTGATAAGGGACGTAACAGGGATTAAACTGATAGGAATAGTACTACTTAACACACCTTATAATAACGCAGAGAGAGGCAACGCAGAGAGAGGAGTTTGAAGAAGAAGAGTCAGAGGAGGAAGGTGGCTTTGAGGAGGTGGAAGACCAAACACAGCAGGCGTCCCAGTGGGCTTGTTGTCACCTTTCGGGGACCCTTGGTGTTGTACGTGGCTGGGTGGAGGAAGAGACCTTCAATGACATCAGTGAGGACAAGAAACGGGACATGGCTAGCTTGGTATCCAACCTTGTGCAAATGGGGAGTTTGCGGTTGTGCAAATGGACTATTTGCAGTTGTTTGCGGTGCGTTAAACGGGGAGTTTGGTCTGTCACTGTGAAGCGGGAGTAACCCTTACACTACCTGATCGATACAACATCATACCTGATGTTTTAAAGCACGTTATTCCAAACAATTTAGGAATGTTAGGTGATTTATGCCTTTTATGGATTAAAACCAGACTCTGCATCAACTATGTAATTTTACATGGGAGTTTTGCGATGGATCCCCCTCCGGCATGCCACAGTCCAGGTGTTAGTACCCTTGAAACAACTTTTCCATCACTATTGTAGCCAGAAAGAGTCCCTGTGGGTTTTAAAATTCGCCTGCCTATTGAAGTCAATGGCGGTTCGCCCAGTTTGCCCGTTCGCGAACATTTGCAGAAATACGAGTTCGCGAACGGAAAATTTTAAGTTTGCGACATCACTATGTGTCAACAATTCTTTGAGGAGGCGATGGCTATTGTCCGTTCAGCCGGGGAAGGAGCAGTGCTGGCTAAGCTCGATATTGAGTCACATTTAGATTGTTGTCTATTCTCCCTTTTTCTTTCTATCTCATGGGCTACAAATTTTAGGGGCAATTTTTTGTAGGTAGGTGTCTTCCTATGGGTTGTGCAATGTTGTGCACCTATTTCGAAATGTTTAGCACATTTTTGCACTGGACAGTGCAGGAGGTGGCACAGGATGCTAGCATTGCCCAATTACGACTTTCGCTAATTGGGCCCGTTGGAACAAGCAATTGTGACAGGTTAATGAAAGTTATGTGCATGCTCATGAACAAATTCGGTGTCCCCTTGGCGGAAGATAAAACTGAGGGCCTTTGTACGTGATTGACGTTCCTCGGGATAGAGATAGATACGGTCAGGCAGTTGTGTCGGTTGCTCGATGACAAAGTAGTTAAGATTCTAGAGGCAGTTCGAACGTCTGTTTCTGCTTCAGGTTTGTCATTAAGGCAGCTGCAATCACTGTTGGGGCTGTTGAATTTCGCATGCCAGGTGATTCCCATGGGCAGGGTGTTCAATCGAAGATGGGAGTTCCCACTTAAAAAGGGAGCGGGGCTGGGCAGTAGGATCGCGATAAACAGAGATATGTGTATAATGGGGTGAGGTTGTGGCTGGTGACTGCGGTTTCGGGTCTGGCCCTCCACTTGTTCACTGACGCAGCTGGAGCTTGTGGCTTTGGAGTGTTTTTCCATAATGAATGGTGTGTGGGCAGCTGGCCTCGTGAGTGGATCTGTGGGTGGCTGACTAGGAATCTCACTCTCTTAGAACTCTTTCCCATAGTAGTAGCATTGGAAATTTGGGCTGAGAAATTAGCGAATAGAGTTTTAGTAAAAGAGTAGTATTTTGGTGTGACCACCAGAGTGTTGTACATTCTATCAACAACCTCTCGATGGCTTTGCCAGTAGTAGTGTGTTACCTAAGATATCTAGTTCTATTACATCAGGATGGTACTGCATTCATGAAATTCCAATTTGGAAGAGTGCTGAGATGGGCGGCTATAGAATTGGCCTTGACCCGTGTAGAATTTCCCTGCATTCATTTAGGATAGGGGCAGCCACATCTGCAGCTGATAGTGGGGTGTCACAAGAAGGGATGAGGAGACTGGGCAGGTGGCGCTCGAGCAGATTCAAGTTATATGTCAGGCCATTAAGCACATAGGTTTAAAAAAAACAAGGGGACCGTTTTGTTAGTATTTTATGTTTCTTTTCTAGGTGGGAATCAGCGAGCAGCGCCAAGATGGATAGTCGGCCATTCCTTTTTTGCATTGAGCGGCTATCGGAGTTCTGACATGGCCGGAAGGGCAGCTATTGGAATTTTATCTGGTTAGAGCTTAATTTTGTTATTTGGGACGAAGGGGCATGTATTGGCATGAACTGACAGCACTGCTTCAGGAGGATTTAAGACTGTGGGGAAAGTCCAACATAATTATGTTGCACTTGGGGGCGTAACGATGTAGGTGCAATTCCAGCACTAGAATTAATTAGTATCATACAAGCAGATTTGAGGTGGCTCAACGTATGGTGCCAAAGAGTAAAAATAGGATGGTCTAATGTGGTGACTTGCCTGTACTGGAGGCATATGAGTTTGGCTGGGGTTGCCTATAGGGTGAGAAATAAGGTCAATCGGGAGGTAGGAAAGACCATCAGGGAGTTGCGTGGGTTTATAATTGGGCACTCAAATTTAGCGGCCGACAAGGAATCATTATTTTGTCCAGATGGGGTACATTTTTCTGATATTGGTCTGGATATCTTTTTGAATGATATTAGATTGGCGTTAATTACAGTAATATATAAAAAAAAAATCTGGATTCATATTAAGGTTACTGTACTTGGCTGCAAGAGTTTGTTATTAAAATGGGGGTTAACTCTTGTTGCGGGAGGTCTAGGCCCAGTTTTCAATTTTTTGGGGAGGAGGGATGGCCACGGCTGAGTGGGGAGCAATCAGCTTTAGGTGCGGGCCTGGGGCACTCCTTCCTCCACATAGCAGGCTGGAAAAACTCCAAAGATAGCCCGATATACTGCTTATAGCGGAGGTCGCCCGGGATGGCCCTGCTGCAGACATAGCCTAAACTGGGCCTCGGCCTCTCAGACAGGAGAGAGATTAGAGAACTCATTTGCCGCATTAACTTATGTTTAAGTATAAACAAAGTTTAGTCAGTTTGATTTGATTTGATAATAAACGTAGGTCTTTTTCTCCCAATACTGTTGTGATGTCTTATTGATAGAAGGACAGGGGAGGGGGTTAAAGTTGGCCTGAGAGAAAGCAACGACTATGCACTTTATCCCTTATGATAGTGTAAAGCCCAGACTGGGATTGGAATGCCACTAAGGGTTAAGGCTTGGTGGGATGGAAATGAAGGAGGTATGAAGAGAGGTGAGAAAGCAACAATGTTGCAGTTATGGAGGTTGGTCTTACCAGCCGGTTAAAAGGTGATGCAGGAAGATCCCAGTCCTCTTTCTGCTTCCTGTGAAGATCCTGAAGTTTCCAACCCGCCCTCCCTGGTTGGAAAGGTTGGCTTGAGTTGACAGCTTCCTTAGGGTTGCTGATGCTGCATGGCAGGGGTAGGTTTAGTTGAGCTAGCCCTGGTAAGACCGTGCATCGTAACTTTGGCTTATCCCGCCACTAGTCGGCTTATATGGATGGTGGTGGCAGGGTGGTCCTTGCAGACACAAAGGTCAATAACGCTCTAGCGGGAGGTCTAGGCCCAGTTATTAATTTTTAGGGTGGAGGGATGGCCATGGCTGAGGGGGGAGCAACCAGCTTTAGGCGCAGGCCTGGGGTGCTCCTCTCTCCAAATAGCAGGCCAGAAGAATTCCAAAGCTAGCCCGATATACTGCTTATAATGGACGGCCCCACTGCAGATATACCCTAAACTGGAACTTGGCCTCTCAGACAGGAGATAGATTAGGGAACTCAATTCCCACCATGCATTAAGTTATGTTTAAGTTTTAACAAAGTTTAGTCAGTTTGATTTGATAATAAACATGACCCACGTTGGTCTTTTTCTCCCTATACTGTTGTGGTTTCTTATTGATAAGATAAGGACAAGGTCATTTGTTCTTGATAAATTGCCTATTATTTTCTGTTATTCTGTGTATCTAATCTCTAGTAACCTTAACCTGTCTTTTTTTTCAGAATACAAGAACCATTTACTTAAAAATAAAGGTTTTTATCATGGCATTGTTTCTCTCTATGGGCTTTATGCTATGTTTTGTTCTGCTATTGAATCCAAAGAATTGGTGTAGGTATCTTTTCCATTCATTGAGGCACTTAATATTGTAGCATTGTTTTTTTACTACAATATGTAAATAAAATACTTTTTAAAATGTTCAAATATTTCCTTGGTTTACCAAAGATGTACTTTCTTATATTAAAGGGATATTAAAATAATAAGGTTTTGTTATTTTTTTTGTTGTATTTTAAAGATGATAATTTAAAGTGTATTACAGTTTTTTATTTGTTTATTTCTGTTGTTTCTGTGCTTTGTTTTGTACCCTTTTTGGAACTGTAGAAAAACTATACAAAATATATACACTTCCTTTTAGTTATAGGTGCCGAATTATTATTATTAAAATGCTAATGCAGCCATTTCCGTGCGAGCCTTCAGGCTCGCCAGAAACAAATGTTAAGAAGCAACGGTCTTAAGACCGCTGCTCCTTAACTCATCCACCACCTCTGAGGTAGCGGATAGCAATCATCCCGATCAGATTCAAGTTCAATCGGATTGGCTGATCCAATCAGCCAATCAGATTGAGCTTGCATTCTATTGGCTGTTCCGATCAGCCAATAGAATGCAAGCTCAATCTGATTGGCTGATTGGATCAGCCAATCCGATTGAACTTGAATCTGATTGGCTGATGCAATCAGCCAATCAGATTTTTCCTACCTTAATTCCGATTGGCTGATAGAATCCTATCAGCCAATCGGAATTCGAGGGACGCCATCTTGGATGACGTCATTTAAAGGAACCTGCATTCCGGCGAGTAGGCGTTGTGGCAGAAGGATGGATCCGCGTCGGCTGGAAGAACATGGCTCCGCTCCGCTCCGGATGGATGAAGATAGAAGATGCCGCTTGGATGAAGATGTCTACCGGTCCGGATGTCCTCTTCTGCCCGGATAGGATGAAGACTTCTGCCGCTCCAGATGCCCTCTTTTGGTCCATCGGATGAAGACTTCGGCCCGGTTGGGTGAATACGACTCAAGGTAGGGAGATCTTCAGGGGGGTAGTGTTAGGTTTATTTAAGGGGGGTTTGGGTTAGAGTAGGGGTATGTGGGTGATGGGTTGTAATGTTGGGGGGTGGTATTGTGTTTTTTTTTCAGGCAAAAGAGCTGATTTCTTTGGGGCATGCCCCGCAAAAAGCCCTTTTAAGGGCTGGTAAGGTAATAGAGCTGTTAACTTTTTTAATTTAGATTAGGGTAGGGAATTTTTTTTATTTTGGGGGCTTTGTTATTTTATTAGGGGGCTTAGAGTAGGTGTAATTAGCTTAAAATTCTTGTAATCTTTTTTTATTTTTTGTAATTTAGTGTTTTTTTTTTTTGTAATTTAGTTTAGTTTATTTAATTGTAGGCAATTGTAGGTACTTGTAGTTAATTGATTTAATTTATTTATTGATAGTGTAGTGTTAGGTTTAATTGTAACTTAGGTTAGGATTTATTTTACAGGTAATGTTGTAATTATTTTAACTAGGTAGCTATTAAATAGTAAATAACTATTTAATAGCTATTGTACCTAGTTAAAATAAATACAAAGTTGCCTGTAAAATAAATATAAATCCTAAAATAGCTACAATATAATTATTCGTTATATTGTAGCTATATTAGGGTTTATTTTACAGGTAAGTATTTAGCTTTAAATAGGAATACTTTATTTAATAAGAGTTAATTTATTTCGTTAGAATAAAATTATATTTAATTTAGGGGGTGTTAGGGTTAGGGTTAGACTTAGCTTTAGGGGTTAATACATTTATTATAGTAGCGGCGAGGTCCTGTCAGCAGATTAGGTGTTAATAATTGTAGGTAGGTGGCGGCCATGTTAGGGAGGGCAGATTAGGGGTTAATAATTGTAGGTAGGTGGCGGCGATGTTAGGGAGGGCAGATTAGGGGTTAATACTATTTATTAGAGGGTTTGCGGGGCGGGAGTGCGGCGGTTTAAGGGTTAATAACTTTATTAAAGTCCAGTCGGCAGATTAGGGGTTAATAAGTGTAGGTAAGGTAGCGGCGACATTGGGGGGGCAGATTAGGGGTTAATAAATATTATGTAGGTGTCGGCGATGTTAGGGGCAGCAGATTAGGGGTACATAGGGATAATGTAGGTTGCGGCAGTGTCCGGAGTGGCAGATTAGGGGTTAATAGTGTAATGCAGGGGTCAGCGATAGCGGGAGTGGCAGATTAGGGGTTAATAAGTGTAAGGTTAGGGGTGTTTAGACTCAGGGTACATGTTAGGGTGTTAGGTGCAGACTTAGAAAGTGTTTCCCCATAGGAAACAATGGGGCTGTGTTAGGAGCTTAACGCTGCTTTTTTGCAGCCCAAACTGCCCCATTGTTTCCTATGGGGGAATCGTGCACAAGCACATTTTTCCAGCTAGCCGCTACCATAAGCAACGCTGGTATTGAGAGTTGAAGTGGCGGTAAATTATGCTCTACGCTCTACGCGCTGGAAAAAAAAGCAGCGTTAGCTACACGGGTTAGCTACACGGGTCTTTACTGACAAAACTCTAAATCTAGCCGTTAGTTTGCCTGAATCTTTATAACGAATATTAGGAGAAATTAATTTCCCCAAATATTCGCTGGCTGCACTATTCAGTATTCATTTTGTTTTAACTGAAACAAATACTGAATATTCATTAAACATTTACATTAATTTTCATTCAAATAATATAAATGTTCCTAAGCTAATCCACCTCTCCCGACGCTCTGTATCTGCTACACTTCTCTGTGAGTCCCTTTACTGGCTCCCCATTCACAGCAGAATTAAATTAAAAATTCTCACACTGACCTACAAAGCCCGCAACCAATGCTTCCCCATCCTACCTGTCAAATATACTCCAGCCTGCCCCCTAAGATCCAACAATTACCTGCTCTTTGCCTCCTCTACCATCACATCCTACCATGCTAGACTGCAGGACTTCTCTCGTGCAGCACCGACCCTCTGGAACACACTTCCTCGTACTGCCAGACTTTCCCTTAACCTGTCCTCCTTTAAAGGGACATTAAACACCAAAAATGTCTTTCATGATTCAGATAGAAAATAAAATTTTAAACAACATTCCAATTTACTTCTATTATCTAATTTGCTTCATTCTTTATATATCTTTTGTTAAAGAAATAGCAATACACATGGGTGAGCCAATCACATGAGGCATCTATGTGCAGCCACCAATCAGAAGCTATTGAGCCTATCTAGATATGCTTTTCAGGAAAGAATATCAAGATAATGAAGCAAACTAGATAATAGAAGTAAATTAGAAAATTGATTAAAATTGTATTCGCCATCTGAATCATGAAAGAAAAAAAATGTGGATTTAATGTCCCTTTAAACGCTCCCAAAAAAACTTTTTGTTTAGGGAAGCTTATCACCCAACTCATTAACAAATTAATTTCACTTAATCAACAGTTGCCCTCATCTAACTCCTCACTAACATCATTCTCACCTTTGCAGTCCCCACCTCCTGTTTCCCAATTCCCATCCTTCTGCCAATCTAGATTATAAATTCCCACGGGAATAGGGCACTAGATTCCCCCTGTATTCGTCTGTAAAATGTTGTTTTATACTGTATTGTTTCACCGTTGTACTTATATCTTTGTACCCATGGACAGCGCAGCGGAATCTGTTTAGCGTTTTATAAATAAAGAATAACAATAATAATAAGCTACAGATGAAAAAGTTATACTTACCTCTCACGCTAACCCACTCTTATTCTTCACAGAGCCCCGGTCGCTCTAATAGGAGGCTTAGCTAAATGAGACCTTTTCCTTTAGTGCAGGCCCTGGGAGCCACCATGCTAAGTCTCCTATTAGCGCAGCTGGCGCTCTATGAAGAAGAGGAGCGAGTTAACGCAGATTACCAGCGAGCTAAAGTTAAGGATTTAACCCCTTGATGAATTTTAATAGTATATTTTCATTTTCTTTAAATTTCGCTGGTGCATTCATTCAGTTACATCTCTAATATATGAATATATATAAACCGGTAAAGGGCAGTCATTCCACCCCCAACATAATTTACCTGATTAATATTGTAGTGTGTATGTGTATATACAGTGCTTAGTATAAATGAGTACACCCTTTTTGAAAAGTAAGATTTTAATCAATATCTCAATGAATACAAGAACAATTTACAGAATTTTGAAAAAACTGAGTTGTATAGAACATTTTTAGCTCATTACATGAAAATAAGGTTAATAATATATCTTAGATTACAACGTCTATCTTTTTCCATTCTTCAAGAATGACCTATTTTAGAGCCTGGATGCTGGATGGAAAGTGATGCTCAACTTGTCTCTTCAGAATTCCCCATAGGTGTTCACTGTTCAATTGGGTTCAGATCAGGAGACATACTTGGCCTGGCCACTGTATAACTTTCACATTGTTCTTCTTCAGAAATGCAACAGTGGCTTTAGATATGTGTTTTGGATCATTATCATGTTGGAAAACTGCACAACGACCAAGGGCACGGAGTGATGGTAGCATCTTCTCTTTCAATATAGAGCAGTACATCTGTAAATTATGATACCATCAATGAAATGCAGCTCCCCGACACCAGCAGCACATTTTGTGCATGGGCTTTAGGAGACGTTTCTTTCATGGACAACAACAATGCATGCCATTCCTGTGCTGTTTACGCTGTATTGTGTCACGGGAAACAATCACCCCAGTTTGGCTTTCTACTTCTTTAGCTAACTGCAGTATACTTGCTTGGCTATTTTCTTCAACCCTTCTCATCAAAAGATGCTCCTATTGAGGTGTTAACTTCCGTGGATGGCCTGGACGTCTCTGTGAGATGGTTGCAGTTCCATCTTTGTTACATTTTTGTATCACTTTTCTTACAGTATTCTGACTGATAAGTAAAGCTTTGCTGATCTTCTTGAAGCCTTCACCTTTCTTGTGTAAAGAAATTATTTTCTTCCTTAGCCCTTGTGATATTTCTCTTCCATGTGGTGCCATTGCTGACAGCATGACATGAGAAGGGGTTTTCTTTGGTAAGTAACACCCTTTTATAATCAACTGTCTGCTGGACACCTGTTTAATGAATAATTAGACTCACCTATAGTTGAATTCTTGTTAATTTGGAATTAGTTGTCAGACATGGTCTTGAATGAATTTGTTAGGAAAAATTATTTGTTGTGGGTGCAAATTAAAAAATCTTGGTTGCAATCAATGGCCCGCATTTGTGGAAGTATTTTGTAGTATAGTGCCCCATAGAATATGTTGTTTCTGAAATGTAAGTAAAGATTTTCTAAACAAATCTGTTGGGGTGTACTCATTTATGCTGAGCATGGTATATGTATATATGGTAAGAAAATTAAGCCTCTAAAAGTCCTGTGCCAGCCAATTCTAAAGCAATAAAAGCACTGCTACTTCTAGTGCTTTCCAAAACCCTCAAAAGCACTATCCTGTGAATGATATTTATGCTCCCTCCTCACAGTTTATGCACACTTTTATAAGGCAGTGGGAAAACAAAGTACCTTCACAGCATCTATCTAAGTAGCTATGTACTCATAGCTATTAGTACAGCATATAGCAGAAACGCGTCAGCATTAGTGAAGTGTGCTAGTTTGCTATCATTTTGTCTTCCATTTGTCTGTTTTAACTACAGTTTTTTTTTGTCTAAAATAAAGACATCATATGATCATTTTGGGAAGTTTTTTGTTAATTTTTAATGTTTAAATAGAATCAGTTTTTGATGTGACTGACAGTCCAAGGTAAACTAATACATTTCAACAAAATTCACTGAGCCATTACAAAATTATCAACTTTTTAAAAACTGCATTTAACATGGAAATACTTATTCAATCATAAACTATTTTTCAATATTGACTAACTGCTACAGGATGCATACTTAAAGGGACAGTTTACTAAAAAAACTTTCTCCCCTTTAATTTGTTCCCAATGATCCACTTTACCTGCTGAAATGTATTAAATTGTTTACAAGTATTTCCATTACCCTTATATTGGCATTTGAAATAGTTTATTTAGCCTGTGGTATCTCCACCTATCCTGAAAGTTTTTGACCTCAAGGCCAAGCTGTGTTAACACAGCCAGTAGAAGAAATTACACTCCCAGTGGGTTATAGAAGAGATAAGGTAATACAATGTTATTTTTCCATTGTTCTCTCCAAGTATTGGTGATTGGTTTATGGATAGATATAAGATAAAGAAACATGTATATGTACACAATGTGATAAAGTACTGAGATATGATTATACCTACAAGCTCAACCCATTTTATTAGGTTGTGGCTTCAAAACACAAAATCAGCTAATTCATATACACAAATAAGCCTTAAAAAAAGCAAATCTAATACATTTTATACTGGTAAAAATAAGTAATTGGAAACACATTAAGGGAAAAACAATTGTATAGTATACTGTCCCTTTAATTATGTTAATAGAGATTTAGTTAATCATTTAATTTATATTAACTGCAATACACATACCTATCTAAAGGGCATACATTACTATATATAGCTATATATAGCATTGCTGTGGAACATAGTACCCACACAGTGCTGGAGACTCCTTGCCAATATATCTTACTAGGAAATGTAAACATACAGAACTCAAAAAAACACATAGGCACTGACTGGGGAGGAGTTTTAGGGTATTCAGCCTATCACAAGATTGCTCATCTCCTGACTGCATGGAACTGGGCATGGGACTGGATTTTATGTAATAACATACCCAGCCTTGGGTTTGGGATTAACCCCTTCACAGCCTCCTCTCAATAGATAATCTGGAGTGAGCTGCCTTAAAGGGATGGTAATATCAAAATTAAACAAATGTATTGAATAGAACATGCCATTTTAAACAACTTTCCAGTTTAATTTTGCCTAGTTCTCTATGTATCTTTTGTTAAAAGTAATTTTAGGTTAGCTCAGGAGTGTACTTATGTCTTTAGCCATCTGGCAGAAGTGTTTGCAACATTGTTTGTAGCAATGAAATACGCAGTAGCAAACACTGTTGCCATAGAATAATAAAGACACATGCATAATCTCTAAGCTCCTATCAGCGTACCTAGATTTACTCTTCAACAAAGGACCCCAAAAGAACAAAGCAAAGTTGATAATATAAGTACATTTAAAAGTTATTTTAAATTGCATGCTCTATTAGAATTATGAATGTTTATCCTTGAGTTTACTCTCCATTTAAAGGCACAATAAATCCCCAAAAAATTATTTTGTGGTTCAGATAGAGCCTGCCATTTTATACAACTTTTCAATTTGCTTCTAGTATGAAATTGGTTTGATTCTCTTGTTAAAGGGGCAACAATGTACTCCTGATAGCTATTTGAATACACTGGGTGATCATGATATATCCATGAGGGATTTATGTGTAAATTCCTTTAAGAAGTACAGCGCCTTTTTCTCAGTGCATGCTGCAGAGGGTTACTGCTCTACCCTCACATCCAAAAATGCAGCAGATTCAGCAGCAGTTAATAGTTAAAAAAAGACCTTTATTATCTCAAAATTGGGTCATATAAAGAAACAACATTCCAGGCATAAAGCCCTTAAAGGGACAGTATACACTCATTTTGATATAACTGCATGTAATAGACACTACTATAAAGAATAAGATGCACAGATACTGATATAAAAATCCAGTATAAAACAGTTTAAAAACTTACTTAGAAGCTGTCAGTTTGGCTCTGTTTAAAAGGTAGCTGGAAAGCCCACTGCAAGTGGCAAATAAGACACTCCCCCCCTCCCCCTTCTTTTGCATATGAAAAGACCCTTTACACAAACAGGAGCAAGCTGGAGAAGGTAGCTGACAGTATTCAAATAAATCTTTGGGGCTTGGTTAGGAGTCTGAAAATCAGAGCAATGTTATTTAAAAATAAGCAAAATTATACATTTTTTTAAAAAAACAAACTTTATGGGCTTTATAAATAGATCATCTACAAAACATTTATGCAAAGAAAAAATGAATGTATAATGGCCCTTTAATCATGAGTAAGGAATTTATGCCCCAAACACTGTTTATGTATGGGTACAATTAATTTAAATAAAAAAATGATATAAAACTAGCAAGAGACAGAACAAAGTTTACAAACACATACAGGAGGAATTGAGGGCCCCATTCCCATGGGAACTTACAATCTAGAAGGGTAGGAGGTTGAGAAACAGGAGGTGAGGACTGGAAGATTGAGAAAGATGTCAATGCAGAGTAAGATGAGGGAAGTGGAATTAATTTATTATTGAGTTGGGTGGTAGGCTTCTCTGAACAAAAAAGTATTTAGGGAACATTTAAAGGAAGAAAGATTAGGGCAAAGCCTGACAGCACGAGGGAGAGAGTTCCAGAGAGTAGGTGCTGCATGACAGAAGTCCTGCAGTCTAGGGAAGAGGTGATAGTTGAAGATGCAAGGAGCAGGTCATTGTTGGATCTTAGCGGGCAGACTGGAGTATACTTGATTATTAGAGAGGATAGGTAGTGGGGAAGCGGACCTTTGAAAAAGCCACGTTACGTGGCGAAACATGTCAGGGACGTTAGGGCAATGGTGAGGAGTCCTAGGAGCTCCTGTGTTTTTAGTAAGCCTTAAGCTACCGATTTAATTACTGTAGTCTTTTCACTGTATCTATCCAGACTCTACTGATGGCTATTAATGCTCAAATATCAATATTTATTTGGCTAGCAAAGTGTTACTAGCAATTATGTTTTATTAACTAACCTAGTGCTTGTGAACGCTTGAAAGCATATTATTCTTTCAGGCAGGTAACGGTTACAGCTGTTAGCTTAGTTAGTATACCTAACCTCACGGAAAACGTTTGTGTTCATAAATTGAGGTATACACAAATATATTACAAACAAAAAGTAGCAAATGTCGGCACACGCTAATGCACAAACAGTCTTGTGAATTACGGTCACACAACTGTGCATTTGAGTCATTGCAACATTGTTAAATATTTAAACTGTGATACACGGGTGTGTGTAAATACAGACACAGCTAACCTCTTACATAATTGAGCAGGTAAATAAGTATTATACTCAGAATCTACCTTTTTAGATCTGCAGATGGTCATAGCTGCTAGTATACCGAACGGAATGGAGACAGGTTCTGTCTAAATGGAGATATATACAAATCTATTACATTTATAAAGCAGCAGACATCAGCACACACTAATACACAAACAGTCTTGTGAATTACTACTATATAATACTATATAATTACTAATATATAATAGTGTATTCGAGAAACTGTATTATTACTAAATATTCAGACTGAAATATGTATGTGTGTGGGAACAGAGACACAGTTAACCTCTCAGACAACTGAGCAAATAAATATTATACTTAAAGGGACAGTATACACTCATTTTCATATAACTGCATGTAATAGACACTACTATCAAGAATAAGATGCACAGATACTGATATAAAAATCCAGTATAAAACTGTTTAAAAACTTACTTAGAAGCTGTCAGTTTGGCTCTGTTGAAAAGGTAGCTGGAAAGCCCACTGCAAGTGACAAATAAGACACTCCCCCCCCCTCCCCCTTCTTTTACATATGAAAAGACCCTTTACATAAACAGGAGCAAGCTGAAGTAGGTATCTGACGGTATTCACATAAAACTTTGGGGCTTGGTTAGGAGTCTGAAAATCAGAGCAATGTTATTTAAAAATAAGCAAAACTATACATTAATTTAAAAAAAAAAACTTTATGGGCTATATAAATAGATCATCTACAAAACATTTATGCAAAGAAAAAATGAGTGTATAATGTCCCTTTAAAAACTGCCCTTGTATAATCTGCAGATGGTCAAAGCTGGTAATACATCTAACTTAACGAAAAACGATTTTGCTTAATATGAGGTATATATAAGTATATTACACACAGAAAGCAGCGGATGTCGGAACACTCTAATGCACAAATACTTTGATAAATTACTGACACATTATAAAGTATATGAGAAATATTTAGACTGTGATACGCATGTGTGTGGGTCTAGAGACACAGCTAACCTCTCATACAATTGAGCAAGCAAATTAATACCATGCTCAGAATCTGCTATCTGAACATGGGAAAGATTTAGTCCTTTACTAAACTTATTCAGTCAGAACGTATTTGCAGCATAAGTGCACAAGTGAGATAGGTTGATAATTCAGCCACCACTTCATGAATATAACTTTTCGGTATTGTTGACGACAAATGTGGCAATACCAGTAAATGTTACTACAATATTATTTGAACTTAAGTTTTTTACGAACATACTAACTACTTTCTCATCACTAGAGACTTTCAATCAAAGATACTCTATACATTATACCTGCACAGAATCTATACTCATTATAAGTGTAAACATACACGTTTAGTTAACTGAATATAAGCAAGTAAATCAATTGCAACACAAATTGCACATAAGAGTATCTGTTGAAGAATTCCTAGTATCACGTGACATTGTCACGCTAAGCCAAGCAGACTACAATCGGTACCTAAGTGTGTTTTTAAAGTTTTTCCTATTTTATTTTTAGACCCCAATAAAAGTTAAATTTTAATTATAGCCAGGTGTGTGTCTTCTCTAACCTTGGATTTCATTTTTGATTTCCTCACATCAATCTTACTCAATAAGTGACCTGTGAGTGCTTTCAAGTGTATTCTTTCCCTTTTTTGCTCCAGTAATCAATGTTATACACATAGCACCAAACTTAGCCATTTAGTTGGCTGATAATACATAAGGCCTTACAAGTTGGCCAGATATTAAATAAATCAGGTCCTATTTATACCTGTAGTGCCATTGGTAACTTTTTTCATAAAGTGGGGAAGCAGCGTTGGTGAAAGCTTTGTACGTAAGGGTGAGAATTTAAAATTTAATTCTGCTGTGAATGAGGAGCCAATGAAGGGAATTGCAGAGAGGTGCAGCAGATACAGAGCGACAGGAAATGTGGATTAGCCTGGCAGAGGTATTTAGGATGGATTGAAGGGGGGAGAGGCAGGAAATAGGAAGGCCAGTAAGTAGGTTATTGCAGTAGTCAAGTCGGGAAATAACAAGGGAGTGGATTATTTGCTTTGTGGTGTTAGCGCTCAGAAAAGGGCAACTCTTGGAAATGTTGCGTAGGTGGTTGCGGCAGGATGTAGAAAGTGATTGGATGTGGGGGACGAAGGATAGATTTGAGTCAAGTGTAATTCTGAGGCAGCGGATTTTCCGGCGATGGGGAAATGGTGATGCCGTTGACTGGGATAGAGAAGTCAGGAGTCGCATAGAGCTTGAGGGGGGATTAGAAGGTGCTCAGTCTTGGACATGTTAATCTTTAGGTGGCTGTAGTGAGATCAGGGATAGTTTCAGTGGAAGTGTGAGGGAGGAGATCTTGAATGATTTTTTAAAATTGGAGTGGATCCACAACGCTCCAGCACTATTAAATGCTGCTGATGATCCTCAACTTGAATTGCCTTGTACATAGGACATTTCTGAAACATTCTCTGTTCTCCCCTGATTGTTTACTTGGTCTAGTACATGAATATCTCATGGTACACCTATCACTATGCACTTATATTTGCCCACTAAACAAGGTATGTTTTTTCACCACCCTCGTGGATAATGTAGTGAATTTTGCATATTTAAAATTCTGAACTACAGTAGCAAGTGTAGGAGGCCTTTGCCCTTATAGATTGAGATGATGGGTGGAGTGATGGCCAGGCTGAATGGGAAGGGTGTATGCTGTAGATGAAGCCAAGGGTGCTGTCTCCTGAGTAGGTGGTTCAAAATAGCTTCCTGCAAACCCTGATGCCTCTATTTTGTTATATTAGGGGACAGAGTTACATAATAAATACCTGAAATTAGGAAACTATTGAACTGCTGGTTATAATTATATGCACACTTTCTTTGTTCTAAATGTTTGTCCTATTATGTTTATTTATATGTAAAGTCATGATATATTTTATGTCATCCTATTATTGAATCTAATGTAATACTTTAAGATGACTAAGGTGTAGACTGTCAGTTTAATGCAAGTTTGGGGGTGGGACTGATAGGTTCTAAAATTTTAATTTTGAATTGTTCTCTCTAAAGATCTATGGACTAGTAAGATTCTATAAAAATGTTCGCCATTGGTGGAATTATAAAAAGCAACTTTTTACCCTAAAAACAGGCGCCTAGATTTAGAGTTCTGCGTTAGCCGTCAAAACCAGTGTCCTAACGCTGGTTTTGGCCTACCACTGGTATTTAGAGTCTTGTAGGAAAGGGTCTAACGCTCACTTTCCAGCCGCAACTTTTCCATACCGCAGATCCCCCTACGCCAATTGCGTATCCTATCTTTTCAATGGGATCTTTCTAACGCCGGTATTTAGAGTCTTGGCTGAAGTGAGCGTTAGAAATCTAACGACAAGACTCCAGCCGCAGAGAAAAGCCAGGAGTTAAGAGCTTTCTGGGCTAACGCCAGTTCATAATGTGCTCTAAAGTACACTAACACCCATAAACTACCTATGTACCCCTAAACCGAGGCCCCCCCACATCGCCGCCACTCTATTAAATTTTTTTAACCCCTAATCTGCCGACCACACACCGCCGCAACCTACATTATCCCTATGTACCCCTAATCTGCTGCCCCTAACACCACCGACACCTACATCATATTTATTAACCCCTAATCTGCCCCCCCAACGTCGCCGCTACCTTACCTACAATTATTAACCCCTAATCTGCCGACTGGACCTCACCGCTACTCTAATAAATGTATTAACCCCTAAAGCTAAGTCTAACCCTAACCCTAACACCCCCCTAAGTTAAATATAATTTAAATCTAACGAAATAAAATAAATCTTATTAAATAAATAATTCCTATTTAAAGCTAAATACTACCTGTAAAATAAACCCTAATATAGCTACAATATAAATAATAATTACATTGTAGCTATGTTAGGATTTATATTTATTTTACAGGCAACTTTGTATTTATTTTAACCAGGTACAATAGCTATTAAATAGTTAATAACTATTTAATAGCTACCTAGTTAAAATAATTACATAATTACCTGTAAAATAAATCCTAACCTAAGTTACAATTAAACCTAACACTACACTATCATTAAATAAATTAAATACAAATACCTACAAATAAATACAAATAAATACACAAACTAAAGTACAAAAAATAAAAAAAGAACTAAGTTACAAAAAATATAAAAATAATTTACAAATATTATAAAAATATTACAACAATTTTAAGCTTATTACACCTACTCTAAGCCCCCTAATAAAATAACAAAGCCCCCCAAAATAAAAAAATGCCCTACTCTATTCTAAAATAAAAATTGAAAAGCTCTTTTACCTTATCAGCCCTTAAAAGGGCCTTTTGCGGGGCATGCCCCAAAGAATTCAGCTCTTTTGCCTGTAAAAAAAAACATACAATACCCCCCCCCAACATTACAACCCACCACCCAAATACCCCTAATCTAACCCAAACCACCCTTAAATAAACCTAACACTAAGCCCCTGAAGATCTTCCTACCTTATCTTCTGCTTTTTTGCATGTTTTAGGTTTTTTTTTCAGCTCAAACGGCCCCATTGTTTCCTATGGGGATATCGTGCACGAGCACGTTTTTTAAGCTGGCCGCGTCCGTAAGCACCGCTGGTATTGAGAGTTGCAGTGGCGGTAAATTATGCTATACGCTCCCTTTTTGGAGCCTAACGCAGCCCTTCTGTGAACTCTAAATACCAGCGGTATTTAAAAGCTGCGGGGGGAAAAAAGCACGCGTAGCTAACGCACCCCTTTGGCCGCAGAACTCTAAATGTAGCCGAGGGTGTCTCATTAAGTGGCATATACTGCATTTTCGTGTGAGGAGGAGATGCATACATTACAAAAGTGCACAATAAAAAATGTAACGTGTATATAAAGTACGCAAGAATAAATCATATTAAATATGCACAGCGTTAATCGTAATTTAAAGGGACAGTCAACACAAAAAATTGTTATTGTTTAAAAAGATAAATAATGCTTTTACCACCCATTCCCCAGCTTTGCACAAAAAATATGGTTATATTAATATACTTTATAACCTTTAAGCCTCTAAATTGTTGTCTGTTTTTAAGTTACTAAAGACAGCCCCTTGATCACATGTTTTGTATTAGCTTTTCACAACAGGGGAGTACTAGTTCATGTAAGCCATATAGATAACATTGAGCTCACGACCGTGGATTCTAACAACACAGCACTAATTGGCTTAAATGCAAGTCAATAGATGAAATCATGTGATCAGGGGGCTGTCAGAAGATGCTTAGATACAAGGTAATCACAGAGGTAAAAAGTGTATTATTATAACTGTGTTTTCTGTGTAAAACTGGGGAATGGGTAAAAAAAGGGATTATCTATCTTTTCAAAAAATAACATTTTTTGCATTGACTGTCCCTTTAAGTGCACTTGATGTGCACAAAACACAAGGAAATTAATAGTTATAAGTACAAAATACAAAGCATAATTGTTTTTTTGTTTTTAAATGGGCTGAACATGGGCGTTTTATGGGCGTGTATGAAATTCTCTCTCAAATCCCAGCATAATTCTATAAACATTTTTGCTCTATAGATCTCACTGTTTTTTCATGCAAATTGAAAGGTGGTAAGTTTTGACCAAAATACTCAAAATTATTCTGAAAGGAAAATCTATGCATACTGTATATGAAAATTACAGCATATTTAAGGTACAGTGCATTATAAACGGTGTCATTTATTTGGTATTAGACATAATATTCTAGTTTAAAACATGCCAGTTACTCCCTTTGTACCTTGTCTTCCATTGCGAACTTCTACCTAGCAGAGAGCTCTCATATTTCTATGGGAGACATCTCGCTACTCGTAGGGACAGACCCTTTTTTTATACTATTCCATGAAGGCTGCCCCTGTGAGTGTTGGCATGGAAAACCATGAATAGACCAGCAAATTTTATAGAATCCGGCCCTATGTATTAAGCTTTGTTTATACAAACAGAAATAATATAATGGTGACTGTGAGCATAGAGAGTGATAAGATAAAGAGGTCTGGTCTTTGCAACAATTGATATTTCATATACAAAAATAAACATAAATGTGTAGTATCACACATTTTATACTCTGCAGCTAGTTTAACAAGCTATTGGAGACACATTAAAATTTTACAGTACACTCTCCATTTAATAAAGTTTAATTTATTTTGAATTTGTATACATTTTTGGTAATGTTGAAAACATTTATTTAAAACATGTTTTGAACCAACTTTATCATATATGTGACATGCATCTATGTTCTTTGGTAGCAATCTAAATATTTTTTTAATGTGTTTGTAACATGGCCACAGTGTTATACAGAATCTCCGGGACTAAAATGCAACAATGGCATAGTCTGTTCATTTTGTCAGATATTGTCTGTATGTAGTAAAAGAATGTAGTGATCTCTTTTTACTCTGATGTATTTAGACAAAATAATCAGATTGTGGATTATGTTAACATATTGTAGGATCAAACATATTTCAAGATGAAAATGCATTAAATTGTAATAATTCTCACTGGAATATTAAACAAAGCCAGTAGTGATTATAAAGTATCAAAGCAGCAAGGATATCAGAGGAGAGTTTAAGATTGTCTTTTTTCGCTTACAGTTCTGTGATCACTTTACAGACCTGCAGCATAATTTTAGAGTTCTTAATTTTTTACATTAAAATTCAATACTTTAAATCACCTATGCTGTGCTTCAGACATATTGAAATTCTGCACTGTTTGCATGTACTGAGGGTTGGAATTAGGAAACACAATGCTAAAGGATACTATAGAGATGATTTCCTTAAATTTGACAAACAAGTTTTTTAAGGAATGTGATCCACAAGGGTTTCATTGATTCCCCAAAAGAGATTTGATTATTATGGATTCCTCTAAAACATTTAACAATTTATACAATACTTTTGATATTGAAAGTGGTAGAAACTAACCATTTAAGGCTTTTTTTTTTTTTTTAAATAGTTTTTTTGCCCCTCTAATATCCCTCAAAATGTTCGAAGAGTGTCAGATACTGTTAATAAAGCTTTTCTTTATTGAGGGAAAAGCATACATAGTAATTACATGAAAGCGATCATATAATTAAAATAACATGGCCTGCATTCTTTACAATCTCCTTCCATCTTTAACAGTGTGATATGACATCCCTCTTTTTTAAAATAAAGGTTTGATGTCAAAAGTAAACATATTAAACACGCAAAACATTGTGTTTCAAAATTATCTGAGAGCAAATTATTGATTTATACCCTCCAGACCCATTTCAAGAAAAAAAGGGGAAAAGCCAAAAACATAATTCAGTCTGGGCTGCCTAACATAGGCATCTAAAGGTGCCCCCCACACTGTGATCATCTCTTCTAGCATAGTGTTTTCCCACTGCCACTCCACACATGACATGCCCAGACTACACTTAGTTCTGCCAAGGCCCTGACTAAGCCCAACCCTGCTTTTGGCACACCCATTCTCCACCCTCCCAAATTGGCTCCAATCAAGCGCCATCCACAGGGTATGGCATGGCATTACAAAATGTAGTGATAGCCTTCCTTCTTCAAGGCCCCTTTTATGCTGTTTAAATCTCCCACTTTACCACCACCAAAGCACCCCCAGACGATCACATTGCCTCCACCATGCTTGACAGGTGGCATTAAGCACTCTGTCAGTATTTATTTATTTGGTCTGCATCTCACAATTGTTTTTCTTTGTTGATTGTGATCAGAACACATCAATAGTCTGTCCATAACACTTTTTTTAAAGTCTTCCTCTGTCCAGTTTTTGTGTTCTTTTGATCATCTTAATCTTTTATTTTTATTGACCAGTCTGAGATATGGCTTTTTCTTTGCAACTTTGCCTAGAAGGCCAGTATCCTGGAGTCGCCTCTTTAACGTTGACGTTGAGACTGGTGTTTTGTGGGTACTATTTAATGAATCTGCCAGTTAAAGGGACATGAAACCCAAAAAAAAAATATTTCATGATTCAGATAGAGAATACAATTTCAAATAACTTTCCAATTTAGTTCTATTATTAAATTTGCTTCTTTCTCTTGTTATCCTTTGCTGAAATGTTTATCTAGGCAAGTTCATGTGCAGCAGAGAACCTAGGTTCTAGCTGTTGATTGGTAGCTGCATGTATAAACTGATTGTAATTGGCTCACCCATATTGCTGCTCCTTCAACAAATTATACCAAGAGAATAAAGCAGATTAGATAATAGAAGTAAATTACAGTAGAAAGTTGTTTAAAATTGTATTCTCTTTCTGAATCATGAAAGAAATTTTTTGAGTTTCATGTCCCTTTAAGGACCTGTGAGGCGTCTGTTTTTCAAACTAGAAACTCTAATGTATTTGTCCTCTTTCTCAGTTGTGCACCGAGGCATCCCACTCCCATTTCTATTCTGGTTAGAGCCAGTTTGTGCTGTTCTGTGAATTGAGTAGTGCACAGCGTTCTACGAGATCTTCACTTTCTTGGCAATTTCTCAAATGGAATAGCCTTCATTTCTCAGAGCAAGAATAGACTGATGGGGTTTAGAAGAAAGTTCTTTGTTTCTGATCATATTGAGCCTTTTGATGTTCCAGTTACTCAACTAGTCTAACAAAGGCTAGTTTTATTAATTCTTGAATCAGCACAACAGTTTTCAGCTGTGCTAACATAATTGCAAGAGTGTTTTCTAATGATCAATTAGCCTTTTTAAACAATAAACTTGGATTAGTAAACACAACGTGCCATTGGAACAAAAGACAGATGGTTGCTAATAATGGGCTTCTTTACGCCTATGTAGATATTCCATTAAAAATCAGCCGCTTCCAGCTACAATAGTCATTTTCATGTCTACACTGTATTTCTGATCAATTTGATATTATTTTAATGGACACATTTTTTTTTTGAATGCCAGTGTATATATTTATATGGCGTTGTTTTTTGTGGTGATACAAATCGGTAACTTTGCCATCCAGTAGCATAATTTGGGGTGTAAACTTATGCAGTCATGTAGCCATTGTTGAGAGATGTGTTTGAGATGATACTTAGTATATAGGTGAGGTATGAAGGTGGCAGGGGAGATGGTGATGAAGCAGTAGAAGGTGAAGGTATGTTTTCAAATTGTGAGGAGTTGTATGGAGTACAAGACTTAGCATGCAGAGAGAGATATGTAAGGAATTTTGAGGGCAATGAATGAGAGCCAAAATGTAATGTGTGGATTCTGTTATTGAATGAGAGGCCTCATCTATTATGTGACTTACCCAGCAACCATCATTGACAACAAGAACATTCAACCTCATTTAGCTGGCCTAGTATTCACTCTTCTTCTGCCATTCTTCTCTCTTGCTACATGCTCTCTGCTGCTCACAAGTCATATGCCCCCTATGAGTAAGTGTTCCATTTGTTGTGGATTAATGTGAAAAATTGAGTCCATGTATGTGTGTTTCAGTTTGACAGTGTGGTCTATTTTATGTTTTACAAATAATTTATTTAATGTCAATTTCTGATAGATATCTATATCAATATCACAAGTGTGGATATCTTATAGATATATATGGTTAGGGTATTTACATTAAATTAATTATGATAATTTATTTGGCACCATTTGATATTTAATAAAAATCGATTGTTAGCAAAAAGTGACATTTTTGGCATGGGCAACACCATCTTGTCTTTTGGGTCCGAGCATGAGCATATCTGTGGCTAATATCATTTACATGTATAAAATGTGTTTTATCTGTGGGTGTTTGGCAATTATAAAGTACCTTTGGCTGTTTTGTGATTCAGATAGAACATGCAATTTTAAGCAACCTTCTATTGTACTCCTATTATCAATTTTTCTTCATTTTCTTGCTATCTTTATTTTAAAAAGAAGGCATCTAAGCTATTGTTTTGGTTTAGAACTCAAGACAGCACTTGTTTATTGGTGGGTGAATTTATCCACCAATCAGCAAGAACAACCCAGGTTGTTCACCAAAAATGGGGCAGCATCTAAACTTACATTCTTGCATTTCAAATAAAGATACTAAGAGAATGAAGAAAATTTGATAATAGGAGTAAATTAGAAAGTTGCTTAAATTGCATGCTCTATCTGAATCACGAAAGAAAAAATTTGGGTTCAGTGTCCCTTTAAATATGATACGTTTATTTTGTTGTCGATATTTAGTCTATGGGGCCTATCTATCAAGCTCCATACGGAGCTTGAGGGCCCGTGTTTCTGGTGAGCCTGCAGGCTCGTCAGAAACACCAGTTATGAAGCAGCGGTCTAAAGACCGCTGCTCCATAACCATGTCCGCCTGCTCTGAGCAGGAATCGCCGGAATTCAACGCGATTGAGTACGATCGGGTTGATTGACAACCCCTGCTGGCGGCCGATTGGCCGCAAGTCTGCAGGGGGTGGAGTTGCACCTGCAGCTCACAAGAGCTGCTGGTGCAATGCTGAATACGGAGAGCGTATTGCTCTCCGCATTCAGCGATGTCTGTCAGACCTGATCTGCACTGTTGGATCAGGTCCGACAGACATATGATAAATAGGCCTCAATAACTTGTTGTCAAAAGGATTGTGATGAACAAAGTCAATGCTGTCAATGTTTCGTATGGGTGACTTTTCCAATATGCAATTCAATCTTTTTCCATCCTAAAAAAATAGTTTGTTTGGATTGTGATGCTCATTTCGTATGGAAACTATATAATTTATTTATAGCATATATTAATTCTGTGTAAAAGGAGTTGCTAGTTTAAATGCATTTTTCCTCTACTGAAAGATTAAAAAAAAAATTGTACATTTTTTGCTTGCATGCTAACTGCACTAAACGATTTATTGTGGATGGATTAGCGCACATTTTAAAAGTTGAAAGTAAAAAAGCGTGTGAGCGAAAGTCCAATGCGCGCTAACTTCAGGACTTAAAAAAAAAACTAACAGTTATTTCTCGTGCCCTAACCCTACACTGTGTTAGATCAAAGTGAGTTATGTTATGAATGCTTTACATTCCAATGTTCTGAAATATCTATTTTAAAATAAAACAGTAACTCCAACAAAAAGGGCACTCACAGGACTTGACAGTAGTAGAAACAATCTTTATTTCATATAATTCATCATAAAAGTGTCAGTCAACATTTTGGCTATAAATCTAGCCTTTTTCAAGACAATCTGAATCAGTGAAAGCGTGCTGAGTAATTTTAATATATATACTGTATATATATATATATATATATATATATATATATTTATATATATATATATATATATATATATATATATATATATACAGGGAGTGCAGAATTATTAGGCAAATGAGTATTTTGACCACATCATCCTCTTTATGCATGTTGTCTTACTCCAAGCTGTATAGGCTCGAAAGCCTACTACCAATTAAGCATATTAGGTGATGTGCATCGCTGTAATGAGAAGTGGTGTGGTCTAATGACATCAACACCCTATATCAGGTGTGCATAATTATTAGGCAACTTCCTTTTCTTTGGCAAAATGGGTCAAAAGAAGGACTTGACAGGCTCAGAAAAGTCAAAAATAGTGAGATATCTTGCAGAGGGATGCAGCACTCTTAAAATTGCAAAGCTTCTGAAGCGTGATCATCGAACAATCAAGCGTTTCATTCAAAATAGTCAACAGGGTCGCAAGAAGCGTGTGGAAAAACCAAGGCGCAAAATAACTGCCCATGAACTGAGAAAAGTCAAGCGTGCAGCTGCCAAGATGCCACTTGCCACCAGTTTGGCCATATTTCAGAGCTGCAACATCACTGGAGTGCCCAAAAGCACAAGGTGTGCAATACTCAGAGACATGGCCAAGGTAAGAAAGGCTGAAAGACGACCACCACTGAACAAGACACACAAGCTGAAACATCAAGACTGGGCCAAGAAATATCTCAAGACTGATTTTTCTAAGGTTTTATGGACTGATGAAATGAGAGTGAGTCTTGATGGGCCAGATGGATGGGCCCATGGCTGGATTGGTAAAGGCCAGAGAGCTCCAGTCCGACTCAGACGCCAGCAAGGTGGAGGTGGAGTACTGGTTTGGGCTGGTATCATCAAAGATGAGCTTGTGGGGCCTTTTCGGGTTGAGGATGGAGTCAAGCTCAACTCCCAGTCCTACTGCCAGTTTCTGGAAGACACCTTCTTCAAGCAGTGGTACAGGAAGAAGTCTGCATCCTTCAAGAAAAACATGATTTTCATGCAGGACAATGCTCCATCACACGCGTCCAAGTACTCCACAGCGTGGCTGGCAAGAAAGGGTATAAAATAAGAAAATCTAATGACATGGCCTCCTTGTTCACCTGATCTGAACCCCATTGAGAACCTGTGGTCCATCATCAAATGTGAGATTTACAAGGAGGGAAAACAGTACACCTCTCTGAACAGTGTCTGGGAGGCTGTGGTTGCTGCTGCACGCAATGTTGATGGTGAACAGATCAAAACACTGACAGAATCCATGGATGGCAGGCTTTTGAGTGTCCTTGCAAAGAAAGGTGGCTATATTGGTCACTGATTTGTTTTTGTTTTGTTTTTGAATGTCAGAAATGTATATTTGTGAATGTTGAGATGTTATATTGGTTTCACTGGTAAAAATAAATAATTGAAATGGGTATATATTTGTTTTTTGTTAAGTTGCCTAATAATTATGCACAGTAATAGTCACCTGCACACACAGATATCCCCCTAAAATAGCTATAACTAAAAACAAACTAAAAACTACTTCCAAAACTATTCAGCTTTGATATTAATGAGTTTTTTGGGTTCATTGAGAACATGGTTGTTGTTCAATAATAAAATTAATCCTCAAAAATACAACTTGCCTAATAATTCTGCACTCCCTGTATATATACATGTATTTAGACATATAATTAATTTTAATGTCCCTCAACAACCATGGGATAACATCAAGTGACCTACTAAAAGAATGGCAGCTGGGATGGAGTGCAGGACTGAAGTTATGGAAAGCTAGAACAAAGTTATTCATCAATGAGAAGCAAAGAAGAGCTAGGCTAAGGTTTGCAAAAGACCATAAGGATTGGACCATAGAGGACTGGAGTAAGGTCATCTTCTCTGATAAGTCCAATTTTCAGCTTTGTCCAGCACCTGGTCATCTAATGGTTATATGAAGACTTGGAGAGGTGTACAAGCCACAGTATCTCAAACTCACTGTGAAATTTGTTGGAGGATCAGTAATGATCTGGGGCCTGGGGGTGCTTCAGCAACGCTGGAATAAGGCAGATATATCTTTGTGCAGTACACATGAATCAAGCCACAATGTTCCCAACTCAGATAATTGTTATACAGCAGGACAATGCTCCATACCAAACAGCCAGGTCAATCAAGGTGTGGATGGAGGACCACCAGATCAAGACCCTGTCATGGCCAGCCCAATCTCCAGACATTAAAACATCAGTATTGTGTTGTTTAAAAATTAATATGAACTAGTTTTATTTGCAATATTTGATATCTGAAAACACTGCATCTTTTTTGTTATTTTGACCAGTTGTCATTTTCTGCAAATAAATGTCCTAAATGACAATATTTTTAATTGGAATTTGGGAGAAATGTCAGTAGTTTATAGAATAAAACAAAAATGTTAATTTTACTCAAACACATATCTATAAATAGTAAAACCAGAGAAACTGATAATTGTGCAGTGGTATTTACACTGTGTGACCACTTTATTAGGTACAGCTACCTAGTAGCATGCTGAGCCTCCTTTAGCCTTCAAAACAGCCTGAATTCATCTAGGCATGGATTCAACTAAAACTTTGTGGAGGTATTGTGGACCATGCATAGCCCTTTCCAGCTCATCCCAAAGATGTTCAATAGGATTCAGATCCAGGAACTGAGCGGGCCCCTGCAGCAAAGAAAATTAATTGTCCTGTTCCAGGAACCATACCATACTGATGCAGGTTTTGTGCGCCAGCGCATTATCCTGCTGGAAGTAACCATCTGCCTTAGTATAAACTGTCAACATGAACGGATGCAGCTGTCTGCCAGTACCCAGTTTCCCATAATTTATAGTATTTATCTAGAAATAAAAAAACACAAATTTTATTCTCTAGTGTAGCTGCCCCCCAACCTCATTTACCACCCCACCCATTCACATCCCCCTCACAGATTGATTTCCCACCCTTCAATTATACCTACATCTCCCCCCCTTCCCTCCATTTCTCTCCATGCCGCTCTCAAATGTTTTTTATTTTCTGTAGCATAGGGGTTCCACTCCCGCCCACTCATGCCCCCCTGCAGCGATGGGCCGCCAACCAGCCTACCTCCAAACCCTCCTACACCACCAATAATCAGCACCACCACTGCCCGATGCAGAGAGGGCCACAGAGTGGCCCTTTCTGCATCGGTACCTCTGCCCATCTATTTCTGCACTGCCCCATTCATGGGGCATGCAGAAATGGTGAAATCTCGCTACTTTTAGCGAGATCATGGCAGAGAGAGGCCCAGGTATGCTGGTCATTAACGGGTTAAAGTGACACTTAGGTCAAAATTAAACTTTAATGATTCAGATAGAGCATGCAATTTTAAACAACTTTCAAATTTACTTCCATTAACAAAATGTGCACAATCTTTTTAAATTTACACTTTTTGAGTCACCAGCTCTGAGCTTGTGCAAGACAACACAGAATATACGTATATGCATGTGTGTTGGCTGATGATGTCACATGATACAGGAGGTGTGGAAATAGACATAACTGAAACTTGTCAGAAAAAAATCTACTACTCATTTGAAGTTCAGACACAGGGGCCGAATTATCATTCTGCAGGCGGACATGATCCGATGTTGTGGATCATGTCTGCCGCACATCGATAAATGCTGACAGCATACGCTGTCGGCATTTATCATTGCACAAGCATTTCTAGTGAAATGCTTGTGCAATACTGACCCCTGCACATTCGCAGTAAATCGGCCGCTAGCAGGGGGTGTCAATTTACCCAATCGTATCCAATTGGGCTGATTGCTGTCCGCCGCCTCAGAGGTGGCGGACGAGTTAAGGAGCAGAGGTCTTAAGACCGCTGCTTCTTAACTTATGTTTCAGCGGAAACTGAAACTACAGGGGTAGATTTCAGCATCCGCTGCTTGTTAAATCCACCCCTAAGTGCTATTGCATTGTTTCGTTATCGTGTATTTGTTGATTATGCAAATCTACTGTATTTACTGGTCCTTTAAGTATATTTTTAAAAGTAATCTAACATGATAAAGACCACATGTCCCAAACAGTAGGGGGATAGTAGTTCTAGCAAACTAAAGACAAAAATCCACTAATAAATTGCTTTTCTTTGTTTGTAAACAAGGGTAATAGTTTAGCTTCATAACACAATTAACTATCGCCTAGATTTGGAGTCCTGCGTTAGCCATCAAAAGCAGCGTTAAGGGGTCCTAACGCTGCTTTTGGCCGCCCGCTGGTATTTAGAGTCGTGTAGGTAAAGGTCTAACGCTCACTTTCAAGCCGCGACTTTTCCATACCGCAGATCCCCTTACGCCAATTGTGTATCCTATCTTTTCAATGGGATCCTCCTAACGCCGGTATTTAGAGTCTTGTCTGAAGTGAGCGTTACAACTCTACCGACAAAACTCCTACCGCCCATGGAAAGGCTGTAGTTAAGAGCTTTCTGGGCTAACGCCGGTTTATAAAGCTCTTAACTACAGTGCTCTAAAGTACACTAACACCCATAAACTACCTATGTACCCCTAAACCGAGGTCCCCCCACATCGCCGCCACTATAATAAAAAAAATTAACCCCTAATCTGCCGACCGCACACCGCCGCCACCTACATTATCCCTATGAACCCCTAATCTGCTGCCCCTTACACCGCCGACCCCTATATTATATTTATTAACCCCTAATCTGCCCCCCCCAACGTCGCGGCTACCTTACCTACACTTATTAACCCCTAATCTGCCGACCGGACCTCGCCACTACTCTAATAAAGTTATTAACCCATAAACCGCCGCACTCCCTCCTCGCAAACCCTATAATAAATAGTATTAACCCCTAATCTGCCCTCCCTAACATCTTCGCCACCTAAATTCAAGTATTAATCCCTAATCTGCCGACCGGACCTCGCCGCTACTCTAATAAATGTAGTAACCCCTAAAGCTAAGTCTAACCCTAACCCTAACACCCCCCTAAGTTAAATATAATTTTAATCTAACAAAATAAATTAAATCTTATTAACTAAAGTATTCTTATTTAAAACTAAATACTTACCTGTGAAATAAACCCTAATATAGCTACAATATAACGAATAATTATATTGTAGCTATTTTAGGATTTATATTTATTTTACAGGCAACTTTGTATTTATTTTAACTAGGTACAATAGCTATTAAATAGTTATTTACTATTTAATAGCTACCTTGTTAAAATAATTACAAAATTACCTGCAAAATAAATCCTAACCTAAATTACAATTAAACCTAACACTACACTATAATTAAATAAATTACCTAAATTAAGTACAATTAAATAAACTAAACTCAATTACAAAAAAAACAAACACTAAATTACAAAAAATAAAAAAAGATTACAAGAATTTTAAGCTAATTACACCTACTTTAAGCCCCCTAATAAAATAACAAAGCCCTGCAAAATAAAAAAATTCCCTACCCTAATCTAAATTACAAAAGCTAACAGCTCTATTACCAGCCCTTAAAAGGGCTTTTTGCGGGGCATGCCCCAAAGTAATCAGCTCTTTTGCCTGTAAAAAAAAACACAATACCACCCCCCAACATTACAACCCACCACACACATACCCCTACTCTAACCCAAACCCCCCTTAAATAAACCTAACACTACCCCCCTGAAGATCTCCCTACCTTGAAACGTCTTCACCCAACCGGGCCGAAGTCTTCATCCGATTGGGCAGAAGAGGACATCCAGACCGGCAGAAGTCTTCATCCTATCCGGGCAGAAGAGGACATCTGGACCGGCAGACATATTCATCCAGGCGGCATCTTATATCTTCATCCATCCGACGAGGAGCGGCTCCATCTTCAAGACCTCCGGCGCGGAACATCCTCCTTCCCCGATGACTACCCGACAAATGAAGGTTCCTTTAAGTGACGTCATCCAAGATGGTGTCCCTCGAATTCCGATTGGCTGATAGGATTCTATCAGCCAATCGGAATTAAGGTAGGAAAAATCTGATTGGCTGATTGAATCAGCCAATCAGATTCAAGTTCAATCCGATTGGCTGATCCAATCAGCCAATCAGATTGAGCTCGCATTCTATTGGCTGATCGGAACAACCAATAGAATGCAAGCTCAATCTGATTGGCTGATTGGATCAGCTAATCGGATTGAACTTGAATCTGATTGGCTGATTCAATCAGCCAATCAGATTTTTCCTACCTTAATTCTGATTGGCTGATAGAATCCTATCAGCCAATCGGAATTCGAGGGACGTCATCTTGGAATACGTCACTTAAAGGAACCTTCATTCGTCGGGTAGTCGGGGAAGGAGGATGTTCCGCGCCGGAGGTCTTGAAGATGGAGCTGCTCCTCGTCGGATGGATGAAGATAGAAGATGCCGCTTTGATGAAGATGTCTGCCAGTCCAGATGTCCTCTTCTGCCCGGATAGGATGAAGACTTCTGCCGGTCTGGATGTCTTCTTCTGCCCCATCGGATGAAGACTTCGCCCCGGTTGGGTGAAGACGACTCAAGGTAGGGAGATCTTCAGGAGGGTACTGTTTATTTAAGGGGGTTTGGGTTAGAGTAGGGATATGTGGGTGGTGGGTTGTAATGTTGGGGGGTGGTATTGTGTTTTTTTTTACAGGCAAAAGAGCTGATTACTTTGGGGCATGCCCCGCAAAAAGCCCTTTTAAGGGCTGGTAATAGAGCTGTTAACTTTTGTAATTTAGATTAGGGTAGGGAATTTTTTTATTTTGCGGGGCTTTGTTATTTTATTAGGGGGCTTAAAGTAGGTGTAATTAGCTTAAAATTCTTGTAATCTTTTTTTATTTTTTGTAATTTAGTGTTTGTTTTTTTGTAATTGAGTTTAGTTTATTTAATTGTAGGTAATTTAGGTAATTTATTTAATTTATTTAATTATAGTGTAGTGTTAGGTTTAATTTTAACTTAGGTTAGGATTTATTTTACAGCTAATTTTGTAATTATTTTAACTAGGTAGCTATTAAATAGTAAATAACTATTTAATAGCTATTGTACCTAGTTAAAATAAATACAAAGTTGCCTGTGAAATAAATATAAATCCTAAAATAGCTACAATATAATTATTCGTTATATTGTAGCTATATTAGGGTTTATTTTACAGGTAAGTATTTAGTTTTAAATAGGAATACTTTAGTTAATAAGATTTAATTTATTTCGTTAGATTAAAATTATATTTAATTTAGGGGGGGGTGTTAGGGTTAGGGTTAGACTTAGCTTTAGGGGTTACTACATTTATTAGAGTAGCGGCGAGGTCCGGACGGCAGATTAGGGGTTAATACTTGAAGTTAGGTGGCGGCGATGTTAGGAATGGATGATAAGGGGTAAATACTATTTATTATAGGGTTCGCGAGGCGGGAGTGCGACGGTTTAGGAGTTAATAACTTTATTAGAGTAGCGGCAAGGTCCGGTCGGCAGATTAGGGGTTAATAAATGTAGGTAAGGTAGCGGCGACTTTGGGGGGGCAGATTAGGGGTTAATAAATATAATATAGGTGTCGGCGATGTTAAGGGCAGCAGATTAGGGGTACATAGGTATAATGTAGGTGGCGGCGTTGTCCAGAGCGGCACATTAGGGGTTAATTGTGTAATGCAGGTGTCAGCGATAGCGGGGGCGGCAGATTAGGGGTTAATAAGTGTAAGGTTAGGGGTGTTTAGACTCGGGGTTCATGTTAGGGTGTTAGGTGCAGACTTAGAAACTGTTTCCCCATAGGAAACAATGGGGCTGCGTTAGGAGCTTAAAGGGCCATAATACCCAAATGTTTAAACACTTGAAAGTGATGCAGCATAGCTGTAAAAAGCTGATTAGAAAATATCACCTGAACATCTCTATGTAAAAAAGAAAGATATTTTACCTCAAAAGTTCCTCAGTAGCCACCTCCCATTGTAAAGGATTTCTAAGCAGCATATTAGTGTGTCTGTCCCGGGACAACTGAAAGGATGAGCATCGTGCACTCTCATATTATTTCACCAATCAGGTAAAGGAAGCTTACTATGAAATCTCATGAGAGTTAAGTAAAATCTCATGAGATCACAGTAAGAGTTCATGACCTCAGCACTGCTGATGCCGATCGGATGCTGTTTATTTCTTCATTTTTTTTTTTTCATTTTTTTACCTGCAGCTGGGAGCAGCTGAAGTATAATTTTTTACACAGAACTTACTCTGCTGAGCTGAGGAGATTGTGAGGTAAAATATCTTCCTTTTTTACATAGAGATGCTCAGGTGATATTTTCCTGTCAGATTTTTACAGTTATACTGCATCAGTTTCAAGTGATTTAGCATATGAGTATTATGTCCCTTTAACGCTGCTTTTTTGCAGGTGTTAGGTTTTTTTTCTGCCCAAACTGCCTCATTGTTTCCTATGGGTGAATCGTGCATGAACACATTTTTCCAGCTAGCCGCTACCGTAAGCAACGCTGGTATAGAGGGTTGAAGTGGCGGTAAATATGCCTTTACGCTCCCTTTTTGGAGCCTAAGGCAGCTCTTCAGAGAACTCTCAATACCAGCGTTGTTTAGAAACAACGCTAGAAAAAAAAGACGTGTAGCTAACGTACCCCTTCGGCCGCAGAACTCTAAATCTAGGCGTATATTTTTTTTCTCCTTTTATAGGAATTAGGAAGCAATGTCACAACCAATTGCATTAATGCTCTTATCTAATACTGTATGGTTATGGTGCAGAATATTATAAGATTCCTTAATAACAGAGATGTCATAAATAACCATAGTTTTCCTCCATTATAAACCAGAGGGCACAATAATCTTTTTTATGTATTCTAGTCTCAATTTATGGTTCATCTCTAAAAAAATATTTATTAATTTTTCACAATCTGTGCAAAAAAAAATAAAAAATGCAAGCATTACAATAATGAAAGGTTATAGTACAGTATTTATTGCTGACAACACCATTTTCAGTTATCTAAACAGTTTGCTTTCTGCTTGTTGTTTAAGGGTCTTTCTATTTTGATCATATTTTTTCCGTTACTCTCAGCACATTCTAAATAAAGAAGGAAGTCATTAGATTACGATTTGGCCTTGAAACAACTTTTATGTTAAATAAATTCTATCTAATGAAATACAGATTAGCCTTTTTTAATACTGAAATTAATAAGGTATATATCTCCTGGCTCCTGACGTGAGAAAAATGTTTGATTTAATATAAGAATACATTGGTAACATATTGCAATATTTTCTCTCCTATTGTTTGAACACGAAATGCAAATGATGACCTAACATTAAATTATTTTTATGGTTTTCTGTAGTGTTAAAATCTTAGTTATTACCCTTAAAATAAATGTGTGTAAGCCACTTGCCTTGCCCAACTCAAAGATTTAAAGAATACACAAATTAACTGTTTCAGCTTATTCTGTAATTGTACAATGCCCAACCTAGGGTGAGTTAATACTGCAAATGTTAGAAACGAGACTTGTTATTGGTCCTGTTCACGAGTATTTGATAGACATATGTCTGTAACTGCCTGCTTCTTTTCAAAACTCAGTAAGAAAAGTGTTTGAAAGCCCAAGTGCATGCACATTTTAAAAATACTTCTATTATGTATGTGTCTTAATTAACGGCTAGATTTGGAGTTTTGTCGGTAAAGACTTGCGTTGCTAATGAGTCTTTTTTTCCAGCGCTCCCTTAAGACAACGCTGGTATTACGAGTTTTCTGAATAGCTGTGTTAGCCTCAGAAAAGTGAGCGTTGTGCCAAATTTAGCTCCACTTCAACCCTCAATACTAGCGTTGCTTACGGTAGCGGTAAGCTGGAAAAACGTGCTCGTACACGATTTCCCCATAGGAAACAATGGGGCTGAGCTGGCTGAAAAAAACCTAACACCTGCAAAAAAGCAGCGTTCAGCTCCTAACGCAGCCCCATTGTTTCCTATGGGGAAACACTTTCTAAGTCTACACCTAACACCCAAACATGAACCCCCGAGTCTAAAAACCCCTAACCTTACACTTATTAACCCCTAATCTGTTGCCCCCGCTATAGCTGACACCTGCATTATACTATTAACCCCTAATCTGCCGCTCCGGACACTGCCGCAATCTACATTATAGCTATGAACCCCTAATCTCCGACACCTATATTATATTTATTAACCCCTAATCTGCCCTCCCTAACATCGCCGCCACCTACCTACAATTATTAACCCCTAATCTGCCTCCCCCAACGTCGCCACTACTATAATAAAGTTATTAACCCCTAAACCTAAGTCTAACCCTAACACCCCCCTAAGTAAAATATAATTTAAATAAAACAAAATAAATGTACTATAATTAAATAAATTATTCATATTTAAAACTAAATACTTACCTATAAAATAAACCCTAATATAGCTACAATATAACTAATAGTTACATTGTATCTATTTTAGGAATTATATTTATTTTACAGGCAACTTTGTATTTATTTTAACTAGGTACAATAGCTATTACATAGTTAATAACTATTTAATAGTTACCTAGTTAAAATAATTACAAACTTACCTGTAAAATAAATCCTAACCTAAGTTACAAATACACCTAACACTACACTATCAATAAATTAATTAAATTAATTAACTACAATTATCTAAACTAAAATACAATTAAATAAACTAAACTATAATACAAAAAAACCCCACTAAATTACAAAAAATAAAAAAATATTACAAGAATTTTAATCTAATTACACCTAATCTAAGCCCCCTAATAAAATAAAAAAGCCCCCAAAATAATAAAATTCCCTACCCTAAACTAAATTACAAAGTAATCAGCTCTTTTACCAGCCCTTAAAAGGGCTTTTTGCGGGGCATTGCCCCAAAGTAATCAGCTCTTTAACCTTTAAAAAAAAATACAATCCCCCCCCCAACATTACAACCTACCACCCACACACCCCTACTCTAAAACCCACCCGATCCCCCCTTAAAAAAACCTAACACTACCCCATTGAAGATCACCCTACCTTGAGCCGTCTTCAGCCCATAGGATTCTATAAGCCAATCTGAATTAAGGTAGGAAAAATCTGATTGGTTGATTTAATCAGCCAATCGGATTGAAGTTCAATCCGATTGACTGATTGGATCAGCCAATAGAATGCGAGGTCAATTCTATTGACTGATCCAATCAGCCAATCGGATTGAACTTCAATCCGATTGGCTGATTAAATCAGCCGAACAGATTTTTCCTACCTTAATTCCGATTGGCTGATAGAATCGGAATTAAAAATGTTTGATTTAATATAAGAATACATTGGTAACATATTGCAATATTTTCTCTCCTATTGTTTGAACACGAAATGCAAATGATGACCTAACATTAAATTATTTTTATGGTTTTCTGTAGTGTTAAAATCTTAGTTATTACCCTTAAAATAAATGTGTGTAAGCCACTTGCCTTGCCCAACTCAAAGATTTAAAGAATACACAAATTAACTGTTTCAGCTTATTCTGTAATTGTACAATGCCCAACCTAGGGTGAGTTAATACTGCAAATGTTAGAAACGAGACTTGTTATTGGTCCTGTTCACGAGTATTTGATATACATATGTCTGTAACTGCCTGCTTCTTTTCAAAACTCAGTAAGAAAAGTGTTTGAAAGCCCAAGTGCATGCACATTTTAAAAATACTTCTATTATGTATGTGTCTTAATTAACGGCTAGATTTGGAGTTTTGTCGGTAAAGACTTGCGTTGCTAATGAGTCTTTTTTTCCAGCGCTCCCTTAAGACAACGCTGGTATTACGAGTTTTCTGAATAGCTGTGTTAACCTCAGAAAAGTGAGCGTTGTGCCAAATTTAGCTTCACTTCAACCCTCAATACTAGCGTTGCTTACGGTAGCGGTAAGCTGGAAAAACGTGCTCGTACACGATTTCCCCATAGGAAACAATGGGGCTGAGCTGGCTGAAAAAAACCTAACACCTGCAAAAAAGCAGCGTTCAGCTCCTAACGCAGCCCCATTGTTTCCTATGGGGAAACACTTTCTAAGTCTACACCTAACACCCAAACATGAACCCCCGAGTCTAAAAACCCCTAACCTTACACTTATTAACCCCTAATCTGTTGCCCCCGCTATAGCTGACACCTGCATTATACTATTAACCCCTAATCTGCCGCTCCGGACACTGCCGCAATCTACATTATAGCTATGAACCCCTAATCTCCGACACCTATATTATATTTATTAACCCCTAATCTGCCCTCCCTAACATCGCCGCCACCTACCTACAATTATTAACCCCTAATCTGCCGCCCCCAACGTCGCCACTACTATAATAAAGTTATTAACCCCTAAACCTAAGTCTAACCCTAACACCCCCCTAAGTAAAATATAATTTAAATAAAACAAAATAAATGTACTATAATTAAATAAATTATTCATATTTAAAACTAAATACTTACCTATAAAATAAACCCTAATATAGCTACAATATAACTAATAGTTACATTGTATCTATTTTAGGAATTATATTTATTTTACAGGCAACTTTGTATTTATTTTAACTAGGTACAATAGCTATTACATAGTTAATAACTATTTAATAGTTACCTAGTTAAAATAATTACAAACTTACCTGTAAAATAAATCCTAACCTAAGTTACAAATACACCTAACACTACACTATCAATAAATTAATTAAATTAATTAACTACAATTATCTAAACTAAAATACAATTAAATAAACTAAACTATAATACAAAAAAACCCCACTAAATTACAAAAAATAAAAAAATATTACAAGAATTTTAATCTAATTACACCTAATCTAAGCCCCCTAATAAAATAAAAAAGCCCCCAAAATAATAAAATTCCCTACCCTAAACTAAATTACAAAGTAATCAGCTCTTTTACCAGCCCTTAAAAGGGCTTTTTGCGGGGCATTGCCCCAAAGTAATCAGCTCTTTAACCTTTAAAAAAAAATACAATCCCCCCCCCCAACATTACAACCTACCACCCACACACCCCTACTCTAAAACCCACCCGATCCCCCCTTAAAAAAACCTAACACTACCCCATTGAAGATCACCCTACCTTGAGCCGTCTTCAGCCCATAGGATTCTATAAGCCAATCTGAATTAAGGTAGGAAAAATCTGATTGGTTGATTTAATCAGCCAATCGGATTGAAGTTCAATCCGATTGACTGATTGGATCAGCCAATAGAATGCGAGGTCAATTCTATTGGCTGATCCAATCAGCCAATCAGATTGAACTTCAATCCGATTGGCTGATTAAATCAACCAATCAGATTTTTCCTACCTTAATACCGATTGGCTGATAGAATCGGAATTAAAGGAACCTTCATTCGTCGTTAGTCCGTCGGAAGAAGAGGATGGATGAAGATGTCTGCCGGTCCGGATGTCCTCTTCTGCCCGGATAGGATGAAGACTTCTGCCGGTCCGGATGTCCTCTTCTGTCCCATCGGTGGCCGGCTGTCTGAAGACTGGTCAAGGTAGGGTGATCTTCAATGGGGTAGTGTTAGTTTTTTTTAAGGGGGATCGGGTGGGTTTTAGAGTAGGGGTGTGTGGGTGGTGGGTTGTAATGTTGGGGGGGTATTGTATTTTTTTTACAGGTAAAAGAGCTGATTACTTTAGGGCAATGCCCCGCAAAAAGCCCTTTTAAGGGCTGGTAAAAGCGCTGATTACTTTGTAATTTAGTTTAGGGTAAGGAATTTATTTTTTATTTTGGGGGGCTTTTTTATTTTATTAGGGGGCTTAGATTAGGTGTAATTAGATTAAAATTCTTGTAATATTTTTTTATTTTTTGTAATTTAGTGTTTTGTTTTTTTTTGTATTATAGTTTAGTTTTTTTAATTGTATTTTAGTTTAGATAATTGTAGTTAATTTATTTAATTAATTTATTGATAGTGTAGTGTTAGGTGTATTTGTAACTTAGGTTAGGATTTATTTTACAGGTAATTTTGTAATTATTTTAACTAGGTAGCTATTAAATAGTTATTAACTATTTAATAGCTATTGTACCTAGTTAAAATAAAATAAATACAAAGTTGCCTGTAAAATAAATATAATTCCTAAAATAGATACAATGTAACTATTAGTTATATTGTAGCTATATTTGGCTTTGTTTTATAGGTAAATATTTAGTTTTAAATAGGAATAATTTATTTAATTATAGTAAATTTATTTTGTTTTATTTAAATTATATTTAACTTAGGGGGGGTGTTAGGGTTAGGGTTAGACTTAGGTTTAGGGGTTAATAACTTTATTATAGTAGCGGCGACATTGGGGGCGGGAGATTAGGGGTTAATAATTGTAGGTAGGTGCCGGCGATGTTAGGGAGGGCAGATTAGAGGTTAATAAAATTTATTATAGTGTTTGCGAGGCGGTAGTGCGGCGGTTTAGGGGTTAATACATTTATTAAAGTGGCGGCGATGTCCGGTTGGCAGATTAGGGGTTAATAAGTGTAGTTAGGTTGCGGCGACGTTGGGGGGGCCAGATTAGGGGTTAATAAATATAATGTAGGTGTTGGCGATGTTAGGGACAGCAGATTAGGGGTTTATAGCTATAATGTAGGTGGCGGCGGTGTCCGGTCGGCAGATTAAGGGTTAAATAATTTTATTATAGGGTTTGCGATGATGTGGGGGAACCTCGGTTTAGGGGTTCATAGGTAGTTTATGGGTGTTAGTGTACTTTGTAGCACTGTAGTTAAGAGCTTTATGTTCCGGCTTTAGCCCATAAAACTCTTAACTACTGACTTTTTTATGCGGTAGGAGTCTTGGAGGTAGAGGCTGTACCGCTCACTTTCTCCAAGACTCGTAATACCAACGTTATTTGCAAATCCCATTAAAAAGATAGGATACGCAATTGCCGTAAGTGGATCTGCGGTAGCCTCGAGTCGCGGAAAAAAAGTGAGCGGTACACCTGTACTTGCCAAACTCTAAATACCAGCGGGCATTAAAAAGCAGCGTTAGGACCCCTTAACGCTGCTTTTTAAGGCTAACGCAGAACTCTAAATCTAGGTGTAAGTAAATTAAAAAATTGCATTTTTTATAGTCAGCCATGTCATATTATTCTGACATTTAAAGGTGCTTTTCTCCAAATCTTACAGAGTTGTTTCATTGCTAGACTGATGTTTGTGTACAACTGAAAGCACTCACTTTCCTAAATAGCTTCTACTATAACAAGGTTACTATGGCAGAGATAAATTAAAATGTAACTTTTATTAAAAAAAAATTAAAAAAAGGAAACACTAAAAACACAAGAAAACTTATGCTGGATAATAGGACATTTGTGCTTGGGTCAAATAGGATTTAGAGTGAATGATGGTAGTATCTCTTTAAATGGCCTAGGATGTTGATATTAATTTGTGTTAATTTTAATTTATCATGATAGTATGCTCTTTCTAAATCGCATGGTATGAACAAATGCTGCGGTCAAGCTATATTGCCACTATTGTGAAACCAATCCTGCTATAAAGGGACAGTAGTCACTAAACAGACCAGAAAGATTGGTATATTTATATAAGGCAGTTATAATCAAATAGTCACTATGCTGCAGCCATGCAATATTAATGATTCACATATAAGCTAGAGCTTCTATTAAACCAAACCAAGCCAAAAATGGGCTGGCTTCTAAGCTATACATTCCTGCTTTTTAAAAAAAGATAGCAAGAGAGCAAATAAAATTGATAATAGAAGTAAATTAGAACGTTGCTTAAAATTGCATGCTCTGTCTGAATCATTAAAGAAACAAACTGGGTTTAGTATCTCTTTAATTGTACAGTATATCAATTGTTATACCATAGATAGATTGTGTATAGAGATTGGACTGAAATGTTTACACAATTTTATACTTAGCATGCTAAAAAGGTACAGTTATTATATCATATTTAAAAGACCAATGTCTTACTATTATATCTTAATAAGGTTGTTCATTTAGCATATATCATAGTGTTATGCTTCTTGGCATTATGTTACAGAGGTATTGGCCTCTATTTATCAAGCTGTCAACCGCAAATACGCTGGAACGCAGAGCCATCGACGTCCTAACACTGAATGAAGGTTCCTTTAAATGACGTCATACAAGATGGCGTCCCTTGAATTCCTATTGGCTGATAGGATTCTATCAGCCAATCGGAATTAAGGTAGGAAAAATCCTTTTGGCTGATGCAATCAGCCAATAGAATTGAGCTTGCATTCTATTGGCTGATTGGAACAGCCACTAGAATGCAAGCTCAATCCTATTGGTTGATTGGATCAGCCAATAAGATTGAACTTCAATCCTATTGGCTGATTGCATCAGCCAATAAGATTTTTCCTACCTTAATTCCGATTGGCTGATAGAATCCTATCAGCCAATCGGAATTCAAGGGACGCCATCTTGGATGACGTAATTTAAAGGAACCTTCATTCAGTGTTAGGACGTCGATGGAAGAGGATGGCTCCGCGTCGGCTGGATTGAAGACGGCCCCGCTCCGCTCCGGATGGAAGAAGATAGAAGATGCCGCCTGGATGAAGGCCGCTTGGAGGACCTCTTCTGCCCGGATCGGATGAAGACTTCTGCCCCTCTGGAGGTCCACTTGTGCCCGGCTAGGTGAAGACGTCTCAAGGTAGGGTGATCTTAAGGGGGGTTTGGGTGGGTTTTAGAGTAGGGCTGGGTGTGTGGGTGGTGGGTTTTAATGTTGGGGGGGTTGTATTTCTTTTTTTACAGGTAAAAGAGCTGATTACTTTGGGGCAATGCCCCGCAAAAAGCCCTTTTAAGGGCTATTTGTAATTTAGTATAGGGTAAGGAATTTTATTATTTTTGGGGGCTTTTTTATTTTATTAGGGGGCTTAGATTAGGTGTAATTAGTTTAACATTCTTGTAATTTTTTTTTATTTTCTGTAATTTAGTGCTTTTTTGTACTTTAGTTAATTTTATTTAATTGTAATTAGTTTTATTTAATTGTAGTTAATGTATGTAATGTAATGTATGACTCATTAAGGAAAATATGTATTCTTTTTAGTACAACAACTGTAGTGCTTCAAATCATACTGATATTGACTATATATGCTGAAGTCTTTCATACTTTCTAATACTAATCGTAAAGGAAATTAATTAATTTATGCCAAGGAAATGTAGACAATCTTTTGTATATTGACATTATCATTTGGCTAGCCGAAAGCATCTATTTGATACATTAGGATACAATTTTGAAGATTGGTTTGAACAGAGCTAGTAGAAATTCTCTCTTCAATAGAAGTTCTTAATTTTAAAACAGCAAAATTATCTAACGCTAAACACATTTTGTATCTCTTGATCATAACTATTTCTGATTTGATTAGCTCAATTAAATCAATTAAATTAATTATTGCCTAAAATGTTGTAACTGCTTTTAGGTTTTAAACTGAGTTATTGTTTGTGTTCTTGTGTATTTGCTGGTACTCAGCAAGTAAAATTGTTTGAAAGCCCCAGTTCCTGTACATTTTAAAAATACTTCTATTATGTATGTGTCTGAATTAAGTAGATCAATATAAATTGTGTTGTAAATGTCAGCCCTGTAATATTATTCAGACATTTAAAGGTCCACTTCTTTAAATACAACTACCACCCTGAAATGACTCATTAAGGACAATGTATATTCTTTACAGTAAACAGCAACTGTGGTGTCTCATATAATACTTGTATGGTGAAATGATCTGACCTTGCAGCATTGTACACAGTGATTGGTTAGATCAGAACACCTGTCTGTAACCACTTACAGCAAAGAGGCCAGCAACATGGAATCTTCCAGGCATTTTAAAGTTGTATCCTTGAACTGCTCTTAAATTACAAAACCTCATAAATTTTATTGAAAAAAGTATAATGCAAATTTCTATACCTAAGAAAGCTGCAGAGGGCTGTTATGAATATTACTTTTATCTATAAAAGTATATTATGTGAAATGGTGCAATTTTTAATGACACACTTTTTTATAACTTTTTTAAGATAGCAACTAAAAAGATTCAGATTTTGTTTATTATCAGTCTATTAATTATACCGACACCAGATGAATAACAAAAATTAGCTTTATTAAAAGATTTTGATTGGAAAAATATTTAGCATTTAATAGTAACTTGAGCAATCAAAATATTACAGAGAAATAAACTACAGTCCTATAATAATCAATTTAAGCGATAACATAATAACTCCAACTAGCAAGAAAAACAGAATAATGCAGAGATAAAACTATAAAGATAATTAAATAATATTTTCAAAATAACACAAAAATTGGCATGATGATAGGAACCAAATATTTGATTATAAACCCTCTAAGGTAATTGCAGAGAATCAGGTAAATTAATAATTATGATAAACCGTCAGATAATAATTTACCATAAGACCAGGTGGTAGGAATTTTTAAAAGCAAAACACAAAGCTATAAAACAATTAATTTACCTGATCAAATAGACAAAGGTATTTTACATAAATGTAAAGTGTAAATCTTAATGATATTAACATTTAAAGTGACTTAATTTCATACATAACCAAAGTAAATAAATTCCCCCTTTGCAGACAGGAATCAAACTGTCAGGTCGTAGGTCTGTCCGAGTAGGCTAAACTAGCCTCAGCAATTATAATCCAATAATCTCGGACCTCTGTAGTTGATTAGCAAATTACCAACCCCATATATTATGTGACCAGTTCCAAAACACAGGAAAACGACCCCCTCCTATTGGGCTAAACCCTATATATTTCCGTTCTCTCATCTAGGAGGAGTCATTAATTATAATATTTTAATCATTAATTATAATATTTTAATCATTAATATAGAGTAAAAATTCTAGGAAAATACTTATTTTATTTATGTTTACTCCAACATTCCTAAACTACAGTCAAGGTTATAAATTGCACTTATTTACAGAAATAAGCGACTAGCTGGGGCCTAAGCAAGTAAACTACCTTGAATCATGGAAAACATATTGATATAAAACTTTTCAGTCAGCAAGACTGAGGAAAACAAAATTCAATGTTATAATAGATGAGCCCTGGTTAGGCTTAAATCAGAAAAAACAACATGGAGTCTATTGTGTCATGAAAAATTCATGACAGGGCGCAAATATAGTTGATTTGTGTTTAAATTGTGTACAAAAATACTTAAATAAATAAAAAACTTTGTAGAGATGAAACTTAAGTTTCCGTTGTGTGTTCTCCTTTAAATAGAATCTAAAAAAATACAATATGCTGTGTGCTGCACTTTGATACAATGTGTACAAAAATTACTGGATAAATGAAAAATGATATGCGTGGGACTTTGTGCAGATGAAATTTAAGTTTCAATTGTGTATTCTCCTTTAAATAAAATGTGATACAAATGTGAACTTAAATATCTGGATATATAAAAAAAAACATACGCGAGTTAGAACAAGTGAAATAAAAATATATGAATATATAATCAAAAAAAGGGATTAATAATAAAAGTCCATAATAATAACATTTTAATTTGCACGGTTGATTCGAGCAAATAAAGCAGGCTGGATGTTACAGACACAGTTGTTTCACAATCAGCACAGTTATAAAAGGCTAACTCACAGGCCAGTACCTGCCCTGACATTGTTGTTTATCCTTGCTGTTCATGCCTTTGACCTTAAGTCTGTTTCCCTGTTGCTTGGTGATTCTTCTGGTTCCTTAATCCAGCTTGCCTCTTGACTTTTATTTGTGATCTCCCTTGGACAGTTTCTCAAGTATTCTGATCTTGTCTTGTTTTCCTGACTTCTCTTCCATATTCTTCCTATGTTTGGTAGCTGATCTGACTGATTCCTGGTATCTGACTCTCGGCCTGTCTTCTGACTTTTCTCTGGTTACCATCCGGTCTATACTACCAGTGTATCCAGTATCTTTTCTTTTATTAATGGTATTCTGCTTCTGTACCCAATCCCATCAGAGGGCATCTACCACGCACTGGTATCCTGTCCCAGTACCCATGCACTGCAGGGGGCATCTGCCAAGCTCCACTATCCTGCTCCTGTGGTCAACTACTGCAGAGGGCATCTGCCAAGCACTTGTATCCTATTCCAGTATCCACGGCCTACACGGGGCATCTGCTAAGCTCTGCTATCCTGTTCCTGTACCCAAGCCCTGCAGAGGCTATCTACCAAGCACTGGTATACTGTTCTAGTATTCATGTCTTACAGAGGGTGCTTGCTAAGAACTGGTACCCTGCTCCTGTACCCTAGTCCTTCAGAGGGCATCTGCCAGTACATGTATCCTGCTTTTGTCTTTGGCCCTAAAGTTGCTACTCCAATTGCAGCCTTAGAGGGGAAATCCTGTCTTTGGCCCAAGTGGGCACTCCTGTCCTTAGCCAACAAGTGGGCATTCCAGTCCTCAGGTATCTAGTGGGCACTCCAGTTTCTGGCCCAAAATTGGGCACTCTTGTCTTCAGCCCAAGTGGGAACTTCAGTCTCGGCCTTTGAGTGGGCATTACTTCTGACTCCAGCTCTGGTGTGGGCGTTATTGCTGCCTAATCCTGTTTCCAGTTCCCTTTACAATAAAAGCTGCATTGTTTGTCTGTTGTCTCAACTATGCATAAAAGAGGTAGTACCGTAAAGAAGCACATACCACTAGCCCTCATGATGCTCATGATGGGACTAAGTCTGTCACTTCAACACATAAGCTCCAAACTCCTGCACCCACGTGCATAACACGTGCCATCTTAAGACTGGTGAAGTTATTGTAAATTTCTTGGATGCAGTGTGCCTATCCCCATATCTTGCTGTTGTTGCTTGTATATTGATTTAAATTGTTTTAATAAATCTTTCAGCTATATACTGAAGTTCTATTCTTACCTATGGCTGACTGTTTAAGCTGGCATGTGTGAGATATGGAGTCTAAGCTCAGAAGTGTGTGAATACTTAAAGGGACAGTAAAAACCTTGATATTTTAATATAAAATCTTTACTTCTATAAAGTAAAAAAAATAAAAGTGCCATATACTTAATTTATTTTTTTATTTTCATTCTCTTCATGAAAATTTGGCTCTGAAAATAGTAGATTTTCTCATTCTCAGATCTCAAAATACACAATGCAGATTACTTAAAGGGACACTGAACCCAATTTTTTTCTTTTTTGATTCAGATAGAGCATGCAATTTTAAGCAACTTTCTAATTTACTCCTATTATAAATTTTTCTTCGTTCTCTTGCTATCTTTATTTGAAAACAAAAGCCATCTAAGCTTTTTTGGGTTAAGAACTCTTGACAGCACTTTTTGATTGGTGGATGATTTTTTTCCACCAATCAGCAAGGACAACCCAGGTTGTTCACCAAAAATGGGCCGGCATCTAAACTTAGATTCTTGCATTTCAAATAAAGATACCAAGAGAATAAAGAAAATGTGATAATAGGAGTAAATTAGAAAGTTGCTTAAAATTTTATGCTCTATCTGAATCACGAAAGAAAAAATTTGGGTTCAGTGTCCCTTTAAGGTTAATCTTACTACATATTACTTACTACGCACACTTTCAAACCTTCCCCAAGCCTAATATCCTTTAAGAGATCTCTCTCTATATATCTCAAAACAGAATGCACCTGTCATGGTGGATTATATATTTCCTACCTGTTCTATGTTAATTTTTGCATATATTGTGTATTATTATTGTTTTTGTATTTTATTGTACCCTATTGTATCAATTGCAATGTTTTGTGATCCCAGGACATACTTGAAAACTAGAGAAATCTCAATGTATCCTTCCTGGTAAAATATTTTTATAAATAAATAAATAAATATATTTATCTAACTGGCTTAATAACAACTGCACAACAATGCGTTTTATGCAAACACAATGACCATGGCTATTCTTGGTGTCTGCAGATTCAAACACTGATTGGCTCCTTCAAATAAGCAAGTGGTGGTTAAAGTTTGGCTATTCAAAATTAATTAGAGGCTCCTAACGCTGGTTTTAGGCTACCGCCGGTATTTGGAGTCAGTCAGGAAAGGGTCTAACGCTCACTTTCCAGCCGCAACTTCTCCATACCGCAGATCCCCTTACGTCAATTGCGTATCCTATCTTTTCAATGGGATATTTCTAACTCCGGTATTTAGAGTCATGTCTGAAGTGAGCGTTAGAAATCTAACGACAAAACTCCAGCCGCAGAAAAAAGTCAGTAGTTAAGAGCTTTCTGGGCTAACGCCGGTTTATAAAGCTCTTAACTACTGTGCTCTAAAGTACACTAACACCCATAAACTACCTATGTACCCCTAAACCGAGGTCCCCCCACATCGCCGCCACTCAATTAATTTTTTTTAACCCTTAATCTGCCGACCGCCACCTACGTTATACTTATGTACCCCTAATCTGCTGCCCCTAACACCGCCGACCCCTATATTATATTTATTAACCCCTAAACTGCCCCCCACAACGTCACCGCCAGCTATCTACAATAATTAACCCCTAATCTGCCGACCGCAAAGCGCCGCCATCTACATTATAGCTATGTACCCCTAATCTGCTGCCCCTAACACCGCCAACCCCTATATTATATTTATTAACCCCTAATCTGCCCCCCTCAACGTTGCCTCCACCTGCCTACACTTATTAACCCCTAATCTGCCGAGCGGATCTCACCGCTACTATAATAAAGTTATTAACCCCCTAATCCGCCTCACTCCCGCCTCAATAACCCTATAATAAATAGTATTAACCCCTAATCTGCCCTCCCTAACATCGCCGACACCTAACTTCAAGTATTAACCCCTAATCTGCCGATCGGAGCTCACCGCTACTCTAATAAATTTTTTAACCCCTAAAGCTAATTTTAACCCTAACCCTAACACCCCCCTAAGTTAAATATAATTTTATTCTAACGAAATAAATTAACTCTTATTAAATAAATTATTCCTATTTAAATCTAAATACTTACCTGTAAAATAAACCCTAATATAGCTACAATATAAATTATAATTATATTATAGCTATTTTAGGATTAATATTTATTTTACAGGCAACTTTGTATTTATTTTAACCAGGTACAATAGCTATTAAATAGTTAAGAACTATTTAATAGCTAAAATAGTTAAAATAATTACAAAATTGGGGGGGGCGTGGCTAAGAGGCGGCCATGAACAGTCGCATTTTATGAAGCTCCTGGAGCCAATATATCAATTATCAAGATTTATTGGGGTGTTGATCTGATTTTGCATTATATTTATAGCATTATACTACTATTTCTCTGGCAGATTCGGACTACACCCAAACTTTGATACAAACGCTTTCAGGAGCTGAAACAGCCAACTCATAATACCAGGCCGTCATCTTCTCAGGAAGCAGTTCTACCCGACGACACATTATAAACAACTGTTCAGCAAGAAAGGCTCTAGGCTTTGACTCCCATCACAGCTTAGGCCTCAAAGACCTGTAACATATTGTAAAACATACCGCACTCCGAGTTGGGTGAACAAGCGACCTGTGATTTCATTCTCAACCCCCCCCCCCCGGTTTTACCGGGTATCGTGGGCCCTACTATTTACCGCCTCTAGACAACAAGATGGAGGAGTTCAACAGTAACATCTTGGATCTACTCATGGAGCTAGACCGCAAAATGGACAGACAGTTTGCTGATCTGAGGGCTGCTGCTAAAGGGATCTATATAGAAGATGAAGCTAGACAGCCTCTTGTAACGGAGTGTGACAACACAGTTTCAATGGAGGATTCTCCCACTACTAACATATTCCCGCTTTGCAGATCTGCTGAATATGGGCACCTCCCAGACCTCACCTGGAGAAGAAATACCGAAAATTGTTTCAAAATGCACCAGTGGGGTCCCCAGCCAGCCCCAGTTACAAGCGCATTGATTATCAGGAAGATGTCCGCTATGCCGATACATAATCAGATCCAGTCCCCTGCAGTGAAATACCAGACTCCTAACCAGCCACATGATCTCACTTTGACACCGGCCGAGGAGTCAGTACTCATCCTGCTGCTCTGGGTTCCCCGGTCGGGGGATGCGGCCGTCCCCTGGGTGGGGGATTCGGGACAGCCGAGGATTCACAAGGCCTATGGGCATTTCTACAGTCTGAAAGAGATCCGACTGTGTATTCTTTGGAGTTGCACAGTACTAAAGCCGCTCCGGGACTCTCTTCTAACTATAGGTTTTAACACAGAGGAGGTACGAGACTTTACAGACTTAACCCGGTCGGGGGTAGGATAGCCGCGGGGTACACTAAGACACTAAGAGGCGACTTCATAAGCCTTCAAGAATGTGACTTTATGAACACTGTTTAATACCTTGAGTTGTACTAATGCATATTACAAGGTCCGGTGTATACTCTGGGTTATCTACCTTTATATATTTGGTAATATACTTACATCCTGAAACATACCTTTTATTTCTGTAACTATACATTAGTGACTTCCTGTATTGACATATGTTGTTTCACTTTATTATAAGAGCCTATACCTCATAGATATTCTTACAATGGGCTGTTGGATGGTTCACTTTTGTAGTTCATACCTCATAGTTGCCCACTATAAGCAGTTAAGGATGAGGTAGTTTCTAATTGTTAGACATGTATTATCAGGACACCCTTGATATATAGGTATAGATAGATTGAAGGACCCGAGCATACAGTTATTCTATAGCCTCCAGACTTCTTAGAACCAACAATAAATAAGCCCAGGGTATACATATGAATCTGAAGTGGGTACCTTTTTTTTTTTTTTTTTTTTTTTTGACCTCTAAGAGAGCTGTTAACACTGTAGCTTATAACCCTGATATGTCCCACTCACCACTGAGCTCTACATCATTTGTTTGAAGTCTAACGGACAGTGTAATTACTAACACCCAATGGTCTGTTAAATATCCCGTTTCCATTCCTAACTAAATATACCTACCCTGGGGCTCTAACTACTATTTATATCATTATAATGTTTACCCCAGTCTTTCTCGGCTGAGTATTGGGCTGTTGTTACCCTGACACCAAGGTGATAGTATCTTATTATCATTAAGAACTCTTTTGCTTTAAGTTACTTACAGTGCTGTAGTTTTTCTTTGCTACTTGTCCCTCATAAACCACTATTTATTAGATCCTGCTCTACTTGTCTTTTTTCCCAACATAACCCATGGCATTACCTAACTAGCCCCCAGTCTACATATTCTTCCTACTTAGTACCTACTGGGTTAGTCAATTCCCAGAGCACACAGACGCTTATAGGTCTAGATTTTTGTTAGAACATTATCTACTCAAATTATTTTACTCCATAACATCCATTATATTAAATATTTTTCTTTCCCTCTTTTTCTCTTTTGACTCCCTCTCCTCCAAATAATGCACATTTCTAACAAGGGCCCACCTCCCCCCCCCTCCTTCTTTTCACCAAAACAGCTCTTGCCTGTTGACTTCCCCAATTATTGTATTTCTTATATCAGTTGATAATTTTCTATTGTTTAAATAGGTCCAAAAGTGACCATTTCCACAGCCAATTTCCTCTCTCAGATCATATAAGATATATAGGGTTCAAGAGTAACCCCTAGTGTCGATAGAGGAACACATCGCAGAAAATAACATAAAATCGAGGTTCAAAGTGTATACCTATAGAGACTCATTACCTAACTTTTACATTACTCAACTAATTTCTGTACAGTACAGATTTTGTCATTTATGTTTCCTTTTTTTTGTTCTCTCCTGGTATTTCATGTATGTTAAATTTCTTTTCACAACCTCAATAAAAAATTAATAAAAAAAAAAAAAAAAAAATTTAAATAAAGGGGATAGTTCTTTAACATAAAAAAAAAAAAAAAAATAATTACAAAATTACCTGTAAAATAAATCCTAACCTAAGTTACAATTAAACCTAACACTACACTATCAATAAATTAATTAAATACAATATCTACAATTATCTACAATTAAATCTAACACTACACTATCAGTAAATTATTTAAATACAATATCTACAATTATCTACAATTAAACCTAACACTACACTATCAATAAATGAATTAAATACAATACCTACAAATAACTACAATTAAATAAACTAACTAAAGTTAGATCTTCAGGGGCTTAGTGTTAGGTTTATTTAAGGGGGGTTTGGGTTAGATTAGGGGTATGTGGGTGGTGGGTTGTAATGTTGGGGGGGTATTGTATGTGTTTTTTTACAGGCAAAAGAGCTGAATTTCTTGGGGCATGCCCTGCAAAGGGCCCTGTTCAGGGCTGGTAAGGTAAAAGAGCTTTGAACTTTTTTAATTTAGAATAGGGTAGGGCATTTTTTTATTTTGGGGGGCTTTGTTATTTTATTAGGGGGCTTAGAGTAGGTGTAATTAGTTTAAAATTGTTGTAATATTTTTCTAATGTTTGTAAATATTTTTTTATTTTTTGTAACTTAGTTCTTTTTTATTTTTTGTACTTTAGTTAGTTTATTTAATTGTAGTTATTTGTAGGTATTGTATTTAATTCATTTATTGATAGTGTAGTGTTAGGTTTAATTGTAGGTAATTGTAGGTATTTTATTTAATTTATTTATTGATAGTGTAGTGTTAGGTTTAATTGTAACTTAGGTTAGGATTTATTTTACAGGTAAATTTGTAATTATTTTAACTATTTTAGCTATTAAATAGTTCTTAACTATTTAATAGCTATTGTACCTGGTTAAAATAAATACAAAGTTACCTGTAAAATAAATATAAATCCTAAAATAGCTATAATATAATTATAATTTATATTGTAGCTATATTAGGATTTATTTTACAGGTAAGTATTTATCTTTAAATAGGAATAATTTATTTAATAAGAGTTAATTTATTTCGTTAGATTTAAATTATATTTAATTTAGGGGGGTGTTAGTGTTAGGGTTAGACTTAGCTTTAGGGGTTAATACATTTATTAGAATAGCGGTGAGCTCCAGTCGGCAGATTAGGGGTTAATGTTTGAAGTTAGGTGTCGGCGATGTTAGGGAGGGCAGATTAGGGGTTAATACTATTTATTATAGGGTTATTGAGGCGGGAGTGAGGCGGATTAGGGGTTAATAACTTTATTATAATAGCAGTGCGGTCCGCTCGGCAGATTAGGGGTTAATAAGTGTAGGCAGGTGGAGGCGACGTTGTGGGGGGCAGATTAGGGGTTAATAAATATAATATAGGGGTCGGCAGTGGTAGGGACAGTAGATTAGGGGTACATAGGGATAATGTAAGTAGCGGTGGTTTACGGAGCGGCAGATTAAGGGTTAAAAAAAATATGCAGGGGTCAGCGATAGTGAGGTCGGCAGATTAGGGGTTAATAAGTGTAAGGTTAGGGGTGTTTAGACTTGGGGTACATGTTAGAGTGTTAGGTGCAGACGTAGGAAGTGTTTCCCCATAGAAAACAATGGGGCTGCGTTAGGAGCTGAACGCGGCTTTTTTGCAGGTGTTAGGTTTTTTTTCAGCTCAAACAGCCCCATTGTTTTCTATGGGGGAATCGTGCACGAGCACGTTTTTGAAGCTGGCCGCGTCCGTAAGCACCGCTGGTATCGAGAGTTGAAGTTGCATTAAATATGCTATACGCTCCTTTTTTGGAGCCTAACGCAGCCATTCTGTGAACTCTAAATACCAGCGGTATTTAAAAGGTGCGGCCAGAAAAAAGCCAGCGTAGCTAACGCACCCCTTTGGCAGCAGAACTCTAAATCTAGGCGAATGTTCATTTACTTAAATTTTTATACTTGGCTGATATGTTCTTCTATAGCAAGACAACAGAAAATCTTCTATTTACAAGGTGTTTGGTATATTTGGTTAAGAGCAAAAATGATCTCAACAAGATTACACAATTTTTTCCCACGTTTCTCTTTTGTAGCTTAATAATTGATCATATTTTGATTTATCACCTTTATTTTTATTAAATGTTAAATTGGAGCCAAAAGGCATTTTTAAATTTGTCTAATGTAAACTAGATACAACTTTCTTTTTCATGTAGGTTTACATACTTCCTGGTTCTACTTTACAAGTTTACAAAAATTTTTATCATAACCCTACCCTAATTTTTATCAAAGTTTGAACAATGGTTTTTATACAAAATTAGTGCCACCCCAATAAAGTAACAAATTATTTTTGTGTATGTAACCGTCACCTGTGATTAGCTCAGCAGATTTATTTAATAATCTTTATTTTATTTTTATATATATATATATATATATATATATATATATATATCATGGTTTTGTAAGAAAGAGAAAATCCTGAAAAAATATAAATGTCAGGATAAAAGACAGGGAATTCAGCACTCTTTTTAAAAAAGTTTTATTAGCTCAAAAATATATATGATCCTGTGTGTCCAAAATGAAAGCTGTAGTGGTTTCAAGAAAGATCAATCTTTGACAGTTAAATCCTAGGACAAAGAAATCCTAGGAATATGCTTAGCAATAGGTAAATACACAATTGACCGAGTGGTGTATATATTAGAAACACAAAACATAATACTTAACAAACCTGACCGGTCAGGGGTGAGTGTTCAAGCATGAACAGGATACATTAATAAGAGACATAGCTTCTATCAAATATTAGACAAAAGTATCTCATTGTACTCACAATGCTTTAAATGCAGTTTATGTCTTGGGAAACTGTAGTCAGACTATTATTTCTTACTGCCATCGGCACCTTTAGAAATATAAGGCAAACTGCCGAGCAGATATTAAGGTGACTGACTATGTATCTCAAGATATAATTCAGATATGTATGATGCACATTTGAGCAACAGCAATGTAATAATTGTACATAGTATTACTGAGATATATTAATGAGGAACACTTATCAAACTACTACACCCTGCTGCGTACGGCACCTTATCAAATAAGGCTTAATGCCGGGCAGGTAAAGTGATGGGATCTAAGTAGTTACTGATAATGTGCCTCAGAATATTTACATATGTCGATACATAAACAAGCAAGCGTTAAAAAGCAGAGATGGAATATACTCAGCAGTGATTAGTAGTAAGCAAGTAGTAGCGTAATGCTTGAAAAGTCATTGTAGAGGTCCTTAGCTTAAGGTCGTATATGCATAAGGTAAAAAGTCATGAAAAAGTGACAGGCATTATGTAGATTTGCAGATCAAGTATGCTAGATGTTAGTATGCTGTAAGCGATAGATAGAAATCACAGACTCTGTAGCTCAGAGTGGCTTCTGTTTACACCCTCTCTGCAGGGTAACGATATCCAAGTCTAACATCAATATGCCTATTTTTCAGGCCAAATTTTAGCTGCATACGACCTGTCTCCTGTCAAGTCCTCAGACTGATGTTTGTTAGATAATCATCAGTAGTTTTCCCCGGGACCTCCAAACTTTTCTTCAATGCAATGCTTGCTTGTCTAGTGTCTCCGTTCAGTGGCGTTCACACTGACCACATGCACCGTGTCGGCTCGTCCAATGCCGACGCGCGTTTCACCCGTTGGGTGTGTCGGGCTTCGTCAGGGCGTGATGACGTAGGGAGCGTCTCATCTCCCTTTTAAGCTTCCTATGTTACACGCCTCTTCTTTCCAAGTTTCTTAATAGCCAATCATATTTAGAGAGAATAAATGCGTAAATACTTAACTCTCTATTGCTTACAAAGTTGTAATAAAAACATGTCAAAACCGGGCAAGTAAGCCCTAATGGAAAATACTTATATATACACCAACCAGTTTTGGTCATTTATGTACTAATGAAAGTGTCGAGAATTATTAAGAGTGTACGGTTACCTATGGCAATTGTAGCCCTAAATTTCTAATGCTTAGATAAAGCTTCTAAAAACTTGTGATAAACCATATTAATTACATACATAGCTATTATTTATCATTGTCAAACGAAGTATTCTTGTTACTTTGCAATACATTTTGCACTTGTCTGTAATAGAGAAATACTGTTATAACAGGAACTGTTCCTTATAGGAAGCAGGCCATGTCTATTCTGTCATTTAATCCATTCGGCATCTGGGTTTGTAGGATAGTGATCCACCTACATTCTTTCTGGAGGAGGACCCTATCGTTATCACCCCCTCTATTGTTGGTAATGCCTCTGTCAATACCCACAAATGAGAGAGAGTCAGGATTACAGGCATGGATTTCTTCAAAATGTTTAGCCACATTACTTTTGGGATTTTTGTATTTTATGTCATCCCGATGCTCAGTTATTCTATCCTTTATCGCTCTCCTTGTTTTACCCACGTAAAAACGTGGGCAGCTACAGGACAGGAGGTAGATAACACCTTCAGTGCTACAAGTAATGTGGTATTTTAACTTGTATATTTTGCCTGTGTGTGTTGAAAATGTTTTAGTTTTTTTCATATACTTGCAGGCCACACATCTTCCACAAGGATGATTCCCAGTGGATCTGTGTGTAGTGAGCCAGTCTGTTTGTTTTTTCAGTGACACGTATTGGCTTCTCACGAACTTGTCTCTGAGATTGGGAGCTCTTCTGGCAGTGATGTTGGGGTAGTCTCCTACCTCCTTAGATACCCCTTCATCACTCATTAGAATATGCCAGTTTCTTTCCAATACCAGTCTCAGGGCTGTCCAATGACAGTTGTAATCTGTTATCAACCTAATTGTACTTTGTACAGCCTTTTTTTTGGGTCTTAAAAGTTGTTCTCGATCTGAATGAGCTGCTTCATTAAGAGCTCTATTCACTACTCTTTTGGAGTACCCTCTGTCTAGAAATCGTTTTTGCATCTCCTTGGCATGCTCGTAGTATTTAGTTTTTGTGGAGCAGTTCCGACGTAATCTAAGGAACTGCCCCTTTGGTATCCCCTTCTTGAGATGGTCAGGATGGTGACTAGTAGCGAGTAGCAAACTATTAGTTGCAGTAGTTTTGCGGAAATTCTCAGTCACAATAAGGCCCTGTTTTAATTTAATTGTAATATCCAAAAAGGATATTTCCTCCTTACTACTTTGTAATGTGAGGAAAATATTTTTATCATTTTTGTTTAGAGTTTCAACAAACTCTAAAAGGCCTGTTTCAGAGCCCTCCCATATGAGGAAAATGTCATCCACATATCTTAGCCATATGTGGATATTTTCCTCAAAGAGAGGGCTCTGATAAACATCCTCCATCTCCCAGGCTCCTAAGTGTAGGCAGGCATAGGTGGGGGCACACGTTGCCCCCATGGCAGTCCCTTGCTGCTGTACATACACCTTGTTGTCAAATAGAAAAACGTTGTTTGTCAGTATGAACTCTAAGAGTTCTATGACAAAAACCGTGTGCTGTTGTGATTGTGTACCTCTCATCATAAGAAAGTGATTACACGCTTTTAGACCTACATTGTGGGGGATAGATGAATATAATCCTTCCACATCCAAACAGGCCAACACGGTGCATGTGGTCAGTGTGAACGCCACTGAACGGAGACACTAGACAAGCAAGCATTGCATTGAAGAAAAGTTTGGAGGTCCCGGGGAAAACTACTGATGATTATCTAACAAACATCAGTCTGAGGACTTGACAGGAGACAGGTCGTATGCAGCTAAAATTTGGCCTGAAAAATAGGCATATTGATGTTAGACTTGGATATCGTTACCCTGCAGAGAGGGTGTAAACAGAAGCCACTCTGAGCTACAGAGTCTGTGATTTCTATCTATCGCTTACAGCATACTAACATCTAGCATACTTGATCTGCAAATCTACATAATGCCTGTCACTTTTTCATGACTTTTTACCTTATGCATATACGACCTTAAGCTAAGGACCTCTACAATGACTTTTCAAGCATTACGCTACTACTTGCTTACTACTAATCACTGCTGAGTATATTCCATCTCTGCTTTTTAACGCTTGCTTGTTTATGTATCGACATATGTAAATATTCTGAGGCACATTATCAGTAACTACTTAGATCCCATCACTTTACCTGCCCGGCATTAAGCCTTATTTGATAAGGTGCCGTACGCAGCAGGGTGTAGTAGTTTGATAAGTGTTCCTCATTAATATATCTCAGTAATACTATGTACAATTATTACATTGCTGTTGCTCAAATGTGCATCATACATATCTGAATTATATCTTGAGATACATAGTCAGTCACCTTAATATCTGCTCGGCAGTTTGCCTTATATTTCTAAAGGTGCCGATGGCAGTAAGAAATAATAGTCTGACTACAGTTTCCCAAGACATAAACTGCATTTAAAGCATTGTGAGTACAATGAGATACTTTTGTCTAATATTTGATAGAAGCTATGTCTCTTATTAATGTATCCTGTTCATGCTTGAACACTCACCCCTGACCGGTCAGGTTTGTTAAGTATTATGTTTTGTGTTTCTAATATATACACCACTCGGTCAATTGTGTATTTACCTATTGCTAAGCATATTCCTAGGATTTCTTTGTCCTAGGATTTAACTGTCAAAGATTGATCTTTCTTGAAACCACTACAGCTTTCATTTTGGACACACAGGATCATATATATTTTTGAGCTAATAAAACTTTTTTAAAAAGAGTGCTGAATTCCCTGTCTTTTATCCTGACATTTATATTTTTTCAGGATTTTCTCTTTCTTACAAAACCATGAAATTTATTTAAGGGTCTGCACCATTTATTCAACTGTAGCCATATTAGTATTTACTTTGGAACTATATGGCTCTTTTCTAGAAGCTCATAGCAATTGCGTCCCCTCCGTATCTTCTTTTCTATATATATATATATATATATATATATATAAGGCTTCTTTGTTTACTTAAATATTTATGTGATTTTATTGACCATGTATGCGCTTTACTTTTTTATTATTATTATTTTATTATTATACTTTACTGTCCATAAATACAGTTCATTTAAATAAAACAATGATATAAAACTTGTAAGAGACAGGGCAAAATTTACAAACACATACAGGAGGAATTGAGGGCCCTATTACCGTGGGAACTTACAATCTACAAGGGTGGGAGGTTGAGAAACAGGAGGTGAGGACTGCAAGATTAAGAAAGATGTTAATGCAGAGTTAAATGAGGGAAATGTTGTTAGGTGAGAGAAATATTATTGAGTTGGGTGGTAGGGTTCTCTGAACAGAAAAGTCTTCAGAGAGAATTTAAAGGAAGAAAGATTTGGGCAAAGGCTGACACCATGAGGGAGAGTGTTCCAGAGGGTAGGTGCTGCACAACAGAAGTCTTGCAGTCTAGCATGAGAAGAGGTGATAGTCGCAGATGCAAGGAGCAGGTCATTGTTGGATCTTAGTTGGCGGGCTGGAGTATACTTGTTGATTAGAGAGGATAGGTAGAGGGGAGCAGTGTTGATGAGCGCTTTGTATGCAAGGGTGAGAATTTGAAATTTAATTCTGTTGTGAATGAGGAGCCAATGAAGGGACTCGCAGAGAGATGCAGCAGATACAGAGCAATTGGAAATGTGGATCAGCCTGGCAGAGGCATTTAGGATGGATTGAAGGGGGGAGAGACGGGAAAGAGGAAGGCCAGTAAGTAGGTTATTACAGAAGTTAAAATGGGAAATAACAAGGGAGTGGATTATTTGCTTTGTGGTGTTAGCGCACAGAAAAGGTTGAATCTTAGAAATATTGTGTAGATGGTTGCGGCAGGATGTAGAAAGCGATTGGATATGGGGGACGAAGGATAGATTTGAGTCAAGTGTAACTCTGAGGCAGAGGATATGGGGCGATGGGGAAATGGTGATGCCGTCAACTGGGATAGAGAAGTCACAAGTTGGCGTAGAGTTTGAGGGGGGTATAATAAGGAGCTCCGTCTTGGACATGTTAATCTTTAGGTGGTGAGAGGCCATCCAGGAAGAAATACCAGATAAGCATTTGCTGACATGAGAAAGGACAGAGGGAGAGAGAGCAGGGTGGAGAGGTAGATCTGGGTGTCATCAGCATAGAGGTGATATTTGAAACCATAACTGTTGATAAGTTTACCCAGCAAAGAAGTATAAATAGAGAAGAGTAGAGGAGCCAAAGACAGAGGCATTGGAGAGGAGGAGTCGCCGGCAAATGACAAAGAAAAATACCTGAGGCAGCTGAGAGGTCAAGTAAGATGAGTATAGAGTAGTGGCCAATATTTTTAGCAGAGAGAAGATCGTTAGTAACCTTGGTAAGGGCAGTCTCAGTTGAGTGTTTGGGGCGGAATCTGGATTGCAGGGGGTCAAGCAAGGAGTAGGCGGCCAGGAAGTTGGTTAGGCAATTGTAAACTAGTTTTTCAAGGAGTTTTGATGTTAGTGGAAGCAGTGATATGGGGCGGTAGCTTTTAACACTTTGTAATACTAAATATAAAGGAAATGAATTCCTTTACGCCTAATAAATGGCTAGATTACGAGTTTTGTGTTATGAGGGGAGCGTTGCTAACTTGCACTTTATTCTCACCGCTCACTTCCTTAAAGCGCTGGTATTACAGGTTTTTATAAACCCGGCGTTAAAAGGCAAGAAGTGAGCGTAGGGCAAAATTGTGCTCCATACCGCACTCCAATACCAGCGCTGCTTAAGTCAGTGGTGAGCTGGTCATACGTGCTCGTGCACAATTTCCCCATAGACATCAATGGGGAGAGCCGGCTGAGAAAAAGTCTAACACCTGCAAAAAAGCAGTGTTTAGCTCAGTAACGCAGCCCCATTGATTCCTATGGGGAAACACATTTTATGCTTACACTTAACACCCTAACATGAACCCCAAGTCTAAACACCCCTAATCTTACACTTATTAACCCCTAATCTGCCGCCCCCAACATCGCTGACACCTACATTATACTTATTAACCCCTACTCTGCCTCCCCCGACTTCGCCAACACCTATATTATATTTATTAACCCCTAATCTCCCTCCCCCAATGTCGCCGCAACCTACCTACATTTATTAACCCCTAATCTGCCGCCCCCAACGTCGCCGCCACTATTCTAAATTTATTAACCCCCTAAACCTAAGTCTAACCCTATCCCTAACACCCCTTAACTTAAATATAATTTAAATAAATCTAAATAAAATTACTATCATTACCTAAATAATTCCTATTTAAAACTAAATACTTACCTATAAAATAAAACCTAAGATAGCTACAGTATAACTAATAGTTACATTGTAGCTATCTTAGGGTTTATTTTTATTTTACAGGCAAGTTTGTATTTATTTTAACTAGGTAGAATAGTTACCTAAATAGTTATTAACTATTTACTAACTACCTAGCTAAAATAAATAAAAATTTACCTGCAAAATAAAACCTAACCTAAGTTACACTAACACCTAACACTACACTACAATTAAATAAATTACCTAAATTAAATACAATTAATTAAATTAAATACAATTATCTATATAAAACCCCCCACTAAATTACAGAAAATAAAAAACAAATTACAAGATATTTAAACTAATTACACCTAATCTAATAGCCCTATCAAAATAAGAAAGGCCCCCCAAAATAAAAAAAAACCTAGCCTAAACTAAACTACCAATTGCCCTTAAAAGGGGTTTTTGGCGGGCCATTGTCCCAAAGAAATCACCTCTTTTACCTGGAAAAAAAATACAAACAACCCCCCTAACAGTAAATCCCACCACCCACACAACCAACCCCCCAAATAAAACCCTAACTAAAAAAACCTAAGCTCCCCATTGCCCTGAAAAGGGCATTTAAAACCCACCCAATAAACCCTTAAAAATTATATTTGTTAGGGGGTGTTAGGGTTAGACTTAGATTTAGGGGTTAATAACTTTAGTATAGTGGCGGCAACGTTGGGGGCGGCAGATTAGGGGTTCATAAATGTAGCTAGGTGGCAGCGATTTTAGGGACAGCAAATTAGGGGTTTATAATATTTAAGTAATGTTTGTGAGGCGGGAGTGTGGCAGTTTAGGGGTTAATATGTTTATACTAGTGGCGACGATGTCGGGAGCAGCAGATTAGGGGTTAATAAATGAAGGTAGGTGGTGGCGATGTTAGGGGCAGCAGATTAGGGGTTAATAATATTTAACTAGTGTTTGTGAGGCGGGAGTGCGGCGGTTTAGGGTTAATGTTTATTATAGTGGCGGCGATGTCCGGAGCGGCAGATTAGGGGTTAATAATTTTATTTTAGTGTTTGCAATGCCAGAGGTCCTCGGTTTAGGGGTTAATAGGTAGTTTATGGGTGTTAGTGTACTTTTTAGCACTTTAGTTATGAGTTTTATGCTACAGCTTTGTAGTGTAAAACTCATAACTACTGACTTTAGAATGCGGTACGAATCTTGACGGGATAGGGTGTACTGCTCACTTTTTGGCCTCCCAGGACAAGCTTGTAATACTGGCGCTTTTTTCCCATAGAAAAAAGACTATATGCAATTTGCGTAAGTTGATTTGCGGTAAGGCCAAAAAAGTGTGCGGTGCCCCTAAATCTGCAAGACTCGTAATACCAGCGGTAGTAAAAAAGCAGCGTTATGAGGCTTAATGCTTTTTTTACTCATAACGCAAGACTCATAATCTAGCCGAAAGTTTTGACAATCTTTTGTATATTGACATTAGCCAAAAGTGTCCCTTTGATACATAAGGGTAAGATTTTGCAGATTGGTTTAAACACCTGTTTGAGAGCTTGTTGAAATGTTTTCTTCAATAGAATAAATTCTTATTTTTGAAACAGCAACATTTTCTAAGGCTAAAAGCACATTTTTAATCTTTTGATCATAACTATTTCTCATTTGTTTTGATTAATTACCTCAATTAAATTAATTATTGCCTTGTTTCTTGACTTTGATCCAGAGTTTATTAATCTAGGTATGATTAAGTTAAAAATATATGCTAAAATGTAGTAATTGTAACTGCTTTTAGGTTTTATTTATTGGTCATGTTCATGTGTATTTGCTAGATTCGGATCTGTCACTTCCTGTTTCTTTTCAAAATGCAGCAATAAATCCCAAGTTCACGTACATTTTAAAAATACTTATATTATGTATTTGTCTTAATTAATTGAAAATTGCATTGTTATAGTCAGCCATGTAATATTTTTCTGACATTTAAAGGTCCAATTCTCCAAATGTAACAACTGCCACAAGATGTCTTATTAAGGACAATGCATATTATTTTAAAACAACTGTAGTGTCTCACATCATACTTGTATGGAGAAATACCTGACCCAGCAGCATTGTACTAAACAAAAAATATATATTTATCACACCTTGTGCAAAGTGACAGAATAATAAGAAATAATAACAAAAATGTGAACAAAAAGACAAGTGCACCAAAACTGAAATAGATACAATCACCAAAATAGTCCTTAGATTGTAGACAAAGATTTTATTCTTGGATAATCTTCAGTTGTAACAGACTCAGTTCCACAAAAGAAAAAAAGCAAGGACATGGGGTAACTTTGTAACAACTTCAAATATATTTAACAGGTGGCAACAGGTACTAACATTAGTCAGAGCCACTATAGCCCTGAGTATCACGCTCTATTGCAATTTCACTGGCAAGCTGGATCCATTCAAATAAAATATTTGTTTTAAGCAATACATGTAAATTAAAACTAGGAGTTAGATATATCAATTTACAGTGTATGACCAGCAAAACACATAAAAGAAACACTGTACCGAAACACTAAACACAGCTTATCAGAACCGTTAAACCAAATCCAGAGTGTACATCAAAGTTCTTTGTCTATTCGTAATTCTTTTCTGACGTACGTTTCACCACTAAAAGTGGGCTTTTTCAAGTATCCTTAAAATGAAAGTAAATTTTAGCCCTTTACAACACATCTAAGTATTGTATACATTCAAAATATTAAGATCGCCATATTTTTTTTTAATTCTGTGAATTTTGACTTTTATTTCAAATTTTATTTCTCCTACCGTTATCCTTCATGCTCCGCCCATCTTACACTTCCTATGTTTCTGTGTGTTGACATATAGAGCGGTCCCACCCGCTCTATACGTAGGTCAAATGCGCGTTCACAAGCACAGAGCGCATTGCGCATGCGGGAATCGCAGATCTTACCTTCAATGCGCATGCGATTCTGTAATGAGTCGGTGTACAATGCGCTTGTGTGAATCGCGGTGGAACCATAGTTGCCGAGACACAGTCTAAACTGACGACATCCTCTGCAGTTCTCAAACAAAAGGTGTGCGCATGCGCGAATCGTGAACGCACGTCCTAAGCAATGATCACAAAAAAGATTTGCCACATGCACAACTCAACACATAGGCAGATGACGTCGTCTCGCGGCCTCCTAACGGCAAGAAAGTCAATTGGTCGATGTTAAAATGTGATCAGGAGGTAAAATGAGAGACAAAAAACGGGTTGAATTGTAAGTCAGAAAATATAGAGTTTATTTCCGGCGAAAATGGCATTTACATCAAAATTAGAACAAAATCATGAATGAAACTCCTATTGATTTTAAATCAACTATGGAACTGAGGAGAGCGAAGGAATACAGGAATGAAATAAAGTGGACTGCAGCCTTTTCATTGGCTCTACCACCTGCCACTGAATAAGAAATAAATGAGCCTGTTCAAAGGCTGCCAGGGAAAGCTTCATTGAACACCATTTAAAGTAAAATTGAAGCTTACCATGGCAGCAATTAATTTGATTTATAGTCTAAAACTATCTTTGTAATAAGGATTAAAATAATAACATTTACTTGATCATTTTATTTCTGATATATGTTTTTGCATAGATATGAAAGTATTCTGTTATATATATTAACTCTTTTTCAGTCGCTATGACTTTTATGATACATAGGATTTGTGTAGAAAAATTTGTTGTAATCTCATGTGGACTACCAGTAAATTGTTCATTAACTTGTTCAACCTCTTAGATCAGATGTGTGTCACCTTGGCCTTTTTCAATTGACCCTCTGGCTATTCTAGTGTGAAGCTCTAAATTATTCGTTTTAGCCACATAAACATTTTTTTTTCCACCAAAACGGGTTATTCTTCTGTAATTCTGCTTCATTCATGGACTGAATTTTGGTTGGCAAATATAAATATTTTTGTCCACTTGTGAGTTTTCCATAAAACGGAGATCTTATGCAGATGTCGTAAATGGATATAATGATTATTGTTTCTTAAACTTCATTTATTTTCTTCACCCCACTCAAGTGTAGCCTGGTTTGCAGGATTATGATACTTAAGGATCTAATGAAAATCTTGTGTTTTTCTTAAAATACTGCAAAAATATATTGAAATCAAACTTAACTGTTGCATAAAAGTGCTGCATAACATAATATTCTTGATTTTTATATCATCTATCTATCTATCTATCTATCTATCTCTCTCTCTCTCTTTATATATATATATATATATATTTACACTTATCTGGCTATTACAAAAAAACGTACAGAACTTGGGAATTATTATTACAGATGATCTGAAATATGGTAAACAATGTATTATTGCAGCAAGTAGTAGAGGTATTTACAACAGAAATACAAATATTATATTGAGCATAATGTGCAGTTGTGGTGGACATGCATCCAGAAGGATATAAATAAAGTGGAATCTGTTTAACCTCTTAAGGACATATGATGGAATTTTTCCGTCATAAAACAATTGAGCAAACTGAAAGCTGTGTCCTTAAAGGGTTAAAGGATGGCTACTAAAATGGTACATGCATACAAAGAGAGAAGCACTCTACCAGGAACAAACAACAACCCAGTAGCTTGTTCTATTGCGAGTTAACACCTAGGAGCAGCCTCTTTTAGCCCAGTTGTGCTTTTCACAGGGGAAAATTTTCCTGAAGCATATCAGTCTGATCCCACCAAGTTAGGTCAGTCCAGCTCCAAAACAACAGGCAATTCTCCTCTGAACAAAGAACATGACAACCCCAGATGATCATTTTGGCCTTCTGTGGGCCTCGTCAGTGAGGAGCAGTATTATTCCTCTAAGCTCACTGGGCAAGGAGTCCACGTCTGGTTTCCCCCATCACCCTTAGGGAGACCTTCCTTGGGTCATAATACAAATGCATACAAAGAGGGAAGCACTCTACCAGGAACAAACAACAGCTCAGTAGCTTGTTCTATGGCAAATTACCACCTAGGAGCAGCCTCTTTTAGCCCAGTAGTGCTTTTTACAGAGGAGAACTAAAATGGTACATGGCCTAATAAAATAGAACTTGCAAATAAAGGCTCCAAGGCCTAAATGTGCATAGCTTAGAGGAGAAAGGGGAAAGAGATTATATGAAATTTTGAGTACATGTTATATTTTGTCCAGCGTGAGCCCGCTATAGTTTATAAGTACAGGCATGCTATATATTTAGTGTGGTCCCTGCGGGTGTGCTATTGTATACTGTACATTGCATGATTCGCTGCAGTGATGCCGGGTGGACATAATTCACTGCAGCGAATCATGTCCCCCCAAGATTTGTTAAATATACCCCTAAGCATTTCTTATCTACCTATGTGTAGTGATGTCGCGAACCTAAAAATTGGGGTTCGCGAACGGAGAACTCGAACTTCCACAAAAGTTTGCGAACCGGCGAACCGGGCAAACTGCCAAAGACTTCAATAGGCTGGTGAATTTTAAAACCCACAGGGACTCTTTCTGGCCACAATAGTGATGGAAAAGTTGTTTCAAGGGCACTAACACCTGGACTGTGGCATGCCGGAGGGGGATCCATGGCAAAACTCCCACGGAAAATTACATAGTTGATGCAGAGTCTGGTTTTAATCCATAAAGGGCATAAATCACCTAACATTCCTAAATTGTTTGGAATAAGGTGCTTTAAAACATCAGGTATGATGTTGTATCGATCAGGTAGTGTAAGGGTTACGTGTAAGGGTTACGCCCGCTTCACAGTGCGCAGTGTAGGTGATATATCTGCCCTGACCATGCTTTGCAGACCAGGTATCAGTGGTCAGATGGACCCTTGCCCCAACACTGTGTGCCAGACATGCCATTATAGCAGACTTATATGGCTTTGGCGTTGCTTTTTGGTAATTAGAAGGCTGCTAAATGCCACTGCGCACCACACGTGTTTTATGCCCAGCAGTGAAGGGGTTAATTAGGGAGCATGTAGGCAGCTTGTAGAGTTAATTTTAGCTTAAGTGTAGTGTAGTAGACAAACTAAAGTATTGATCTAGGCCCATTTTGATATATTTCATGCCACCATTTCACCGCCAAATGCGATCAAATAAAAAAAATTGTTCACTTTTTCACAAACTTTAGGTTTCTCACAGAAATTATTTACAAACAACTTATGCAATTATGGCATAAATGGTTGTAAATGCTTCTCTGGGATCCCCTTTGTTCAGAAATAGCAGACTTATATGGCTTTGGCGTTGCTTTTTGGTAATTAGAAGGCTGCTAAATGCCACTGCGCACCACACGTGTTTTATGCCCAGCAGTGAAGGGGTTAATTATGGAGCATGTAGGGAGCGTGTAGAGTTAATTTTAGCTTAAGTGTTGTGTAGTAGACAAACCAAAGTATTGATCTAGGCCCATTTTGGTATATTTCATGCCACCATTTCACCGCCAAATGCGATCAAATTTTAAAAAAACTTTTAGGTTTCTCACTGAAATTATTTACAAACAGCTTGTGCAATTATGGCACAAATGGTTGTAAATGCTTCTCTGGGATCCCCTTTGTTCAGAAATAGCAGGCATACATGACTTTGGCGTTGCTTTCTGGTAATTAGAAGGCTGCTAAATGCTGCTGCGCATCACACGTGTATTATGGCTAGCAGTGAAGGGGTTAATTAGGTAGTTTGTAGGGAGCTTGCAGGGTTAATTTTAGCTTTAGTGTAGAGATCAGCCTCTCACCTGACACATCAGACCCCCTGATCCCTCCCAAACAGCTCCCTTCCCTCCCCCACCCCACAATTGTCCCCGCCATCTTAAGAACTGGCAGAAAGTCTGCCAGTACTAAAATAAATTTTTTTTAAGTTTTTTAGCATATTTACATATGCTGTGGTGTAGCATCCCCCTTATCCCCCAACCTCCCTGATCCCCCCCAAAACAGCTCTCTAACCCTCCCCATCTGCCTTATTGGCGGCCATCTTGGGTACTGGCAGCTGTCTGCTTTTTTTTTTTTTTAAATGTACACTACTGTTACACCAGATATGAGTGGTGGCACTGGGCAAGTGGGCACAGTATACGCTGTAAACCTGACACACGCTGGCAGGCAGGCAACTGCAATTAGATTACACAGGAAAAAAAAAAAGCAGACTGATGTTCTAGCCCTAAAAAGGGCTTTTTGGGGTGCTGTCCTTACAGCAGAGATCAGATGAGTCCTTCAGGACTGTAGTGGACACTGAATACACTAGCCTAGCTATCGATTTCCCTATCAAATCAGCAGCAGCTACACTGGCCCTCCTCTCACTAAGAATGTATCTTCCAAATGAATCTAAAATGTATGCTGTCCAGGAGGTGGGAGGGTCTGGGAGGGAGGGTCTGCTGCTGATTGGCTGTAATGTGTATTCTGACTGTGAGGTACAGGGTCAAAGTTTATTCAATGATGACGAATAGGGGGCGGATTGAACATCGCATATATTCGCCCGCCGAGGCAAACGCGAACATGCTATGTTCGCCGGGAACTATTCGCCGGGGAACAATTCGCGACATCACTACCTATGTGTCAAGTAGGTAGAAAAGCTTATTAGTTCTTCCAATTTATTTTACCTACAATAGGGATCCAAAGGAAAAAAAAGGAGCCCAAATCTTTTCCCATTCCCTCTCCTCCACTCTCATTTGATGTTAAATAGACTACTCAGTCCTTAACCTACACTCCAATATATATTGTGTATTTTCAAACTTTGTAATTATTTTTTTTTGTGTGTCATTATCTTGGGACTTGATCAAGAATTTCCATTTTTCAAAAAACTTTTCAACATAAATTTCAACATTAAACCAAATATCATTTTGTTTTGTTATCAGGAATTGTTTACGTACAGCGTTTTCCAATTACTTAAAAGAGGGTGGATGTGTGGTTTTCCATCCTTTCAAAATACCTGCCTAATAGAAGTATCATAGTAAAGACATGTCTACATTGTGAAACATCTTTATTATGGGAAAAAGATTTCCTAACAGATAGCGTGCTGGGGTCGGGCCTGGTTACCTATCGGCGGTACATAGATGATATCTTCATGATTTGGCACGGTAGTGAGGAGGTTCTAGATGAGTTCATTAAATCCATGAATACAAATGTTAAAAATTTAAAATTTACATGTGCTAAGAGTCAAACAAATATACAATTTTTAGATTTAGAAATATTTGTAAACGGCAATAAGTTACTTTCAAAAACACATTTTAAACAGGTGGACTCTAATAACTACATACATCAATTAAGTTGTCACCACACACAATGGAAGAAAAACATCCCAAAGGGACAGTTCGTACGAATTAGAAAGAACTGCAGTACCCTACATGATTATGATATACAGTCAAATATTTTAAAAGAGAAATTCATCAATAGGGGTTATGAAAGTGACATCTTAAACAAAACAATAGGAAATGTACGTGATTTAGACCAAGACCTAATCCTAAAGGGAAAACAAACTGATATAACTGAGAGAAATAAAATAAATGAAGCAATGTTTTTACCATTTATTACAACATACAGTGGTAATAAAAATATAATAGAAAAAATCCTAAGGAAACATTGGAGTATTTTAAAATCAGATGAGAAGATAGGTCCACTTATACCAGATAAACCACAAATTGTATATAAAAAAGCAAAAAATCTTAAAATGAGACTCGCCCCTTCAGATCTAAAAAGAAAACAAGAAAAAAAGAAAAAGGACTTATGGGGAAAAGACCTTAAAGGATATTACCCATGCCATAAGTGTAAGTCCTGCCAATATGGAATGAAGAAAAAAGAGGTAAAATCTAATATCACAGGAGAAACTTTTAAAATTCAACAAATGATTTGGTGCACAGATAGAAGCGTAATTTATGTCATAGAATGTAAATGTGGTGCTCAATACGTAGGGGAATCGGAAAGGCCCCTACGTGATAGGATAAGAGAGCATATCCTGTCAATTGAGCACCACGACAAGGATCGTAATAAAGACCTCCCGGTGCCAAGACATTTTGCTACCTGTAATAATGCCAATCTTAAGGATTTTAAATTCATGGGTATAGATCTAGTTTCCAAAAATTGGAGAGGAGGGGACCTTCATAATGAAGTCCTAAAAAGAGAAGGGAAGTGGATTTTCCAACTAGGTACCATGACTCCACAAGGTCTAAATTTGGAATTGGACTTGAATTGTTATTTAAAATATTAACTTCTATCTACAAGATCTAAGCCATAATTAAAACATGCCCTTAAAATCGAATCTGAAGCAAATTCTGTTTTTTAATATTTTAATATTTTAATATCCTAATGATCGCTAATATCTTAATATCCTAAGATTTTTAATATATTCTTATATCCTAATATTTTAACCTCAATCTACTATTAGAATTTGAGGAGTATAAAATAATAACAATAAGTGTACCCATTAGGAATATGTGTATATGTATATGCGTATGGATCCATATGTATATACATATGCAGATAAGTGTGCAATTTGAGTAAGACTTATCAATATCTTAAATAATTAGTTCCATCCACTATATAGGTTTTAAAAGATTTTTTATGATCTATACAATCTAATAAATTCCCCTTTTAAGTTTTCTACATGTAGTTTTGATATTAGAAATATTTGAAGGTTAAGCTTAGAATTAATGTGATCTTTTTTAAAACAATGTAATTTTAATATACTGCATTTGGTCTTTTAATAATTTTTTTTTAACGCATGTTTTTTATTCATTAATTTTATGTGTTGTTTTTATATATAATCTGTTGCCAGGATTTCTTCTTTCACTGCATAATATATCTTCATAGTTTTGCAAAATTGCACTGTTATTATATGCTGGACATTTATGTATATATTCTGCAAACTAAAGAAAGAAAAAATGGGTGTATCTATCCCTTTAAGATGAGTAAATAAATACCATCGTCCCATTCACAACAGTATTGAGTTTGAGAAAGGCTGCGTACAGCCGAAACACGTTACTCTAATACTGGACCACTTGGGCTTCCGTAGCCACATTGCACTGACTGCCGTAAACATTCTCCTAAGCTGTGTAACTTGATCTCTCCAAGGAAGCACAGGATCGTTTGAAATTTGCCGCCTGGAGTAACAAACAAACACAGGGGAACATCACTTGGCTTCCGGTGTAAGTATTAGTAAACACCTTGCCAAATTGAACTCATTTTGTGTTTGTAAAAGGATTTTCTTGTCCTTTCTTCTCGCCTCTATTCTGCAGTTTTGTCAACTCTGCAACTTTGGAAAATAAGAAAACGCTAACCTTGCTAACATCGCTGTGTCTGTTAATCACATGTGTCTGCTTTACTAATACGGCTTGCCTCATATGCCACAATCTATTACATTGGAGCCATATCATCTTACCAAAATCATCTCATTTGTCTCGTTTGTATGCTTTACATGTTCTGCTTATTATCCATTCATTATGTGTATCTGAATGATCTAACCATTATATGCTTGCATTGATTTTATCTGTACTATTGATTCTATTTTTCTGTTTTTTTGTTATCGCATTGTAATAAATACATTTTTAAATACATTTTATATAGTTGTGCTAATATAGGATTATTTAGACATTAGTATACTACACTCATTAAGCTATCTTTGGATAGCGCAGCTAAATAACTTATCACTTAGCAACAGTTTGTAGTTAAAGTGATTACTCTAGTCCTAATTATTTTATATTAAGGAGTTTGGGGCTTACTTATATTTATTTTTAGCAGCTTTGTGTAAATACTCACAGCGCAGAGGCCATTTTTTCAATATTTCACTTGTTGGCCCAATAGTATAGCATTCTCCAAAATCTTTGTAGTTTTGGGCATAACCATAGACAATGTATTAAATTTGCTCTGTTCAATCTGCATTTCCCGCATTGAGAACCTACTGCAGCATTTCCCCCATTTAGAAAACATTTCTAGGGGTTTGCCATAGTCAGCAATAGGGAAGCAGAATTTTGTGCTGTCTGTTTTAAGTGGCTGATATCTAGATTGTTTGCTTTAAACTTAACAATAAAGTCTAGGGTGACAAATATGGAGATAAGAGAGGCACCAAAAGCTGTTTCTACCTACTCCAAAATATAGTAAGACAGTATACCCCTCACAAAGCACCTAAATCCAAATAGGAATTGTCACTAAATATAAATCAAATTTTTAATAATCATATTATTTATCAATTTATGTGTCTCAAATGGAGACACTAGGACACACACATTAAAACAGAAGCCCTTATATGATGCTACACACTATCACATATGTGAGAGCAACTGTATGCTTACTCAGACCAATACTGATGTTCTCATATAACAGCACTAAATTGTGCCATCAATGGGACTAAGTTGTTATTGTTGCGGTTCGGCAAAGTCAGGGAGTGTCATGAGCGGGCCACATCAGTCCCAGAAAACAAGAACATAAGTCCCTATATAATTGAATAGTGAAGTATAATAAAATAATAATTACAATAAAAAAACATAAAAAAATATCTAGAATGTTGATTTATATATTAACTATGTGAGCAATTTTAGTTGTGCCTATAATCCTATTTGTTTTTCTTTATTCCATCAGAATGTCACTATCATATATATGTTAGAGAAAGAGTTCATGCTGAAGCATAATTACCTTCAACCCTATCACCCTTATCTTCCTACCAAGATGTATGTAATGCGAGTGCTTTGTATGTATTTAATAGCTTGAATCCCATTGATTTATTTTTAAATTATACTTTATTATTGCAAGAATTCAGGAAAGCAAAATAAAATAAAACTTTTTATATATATATATATATATATATATATTTTCCCTTTACCGAAGTCTGGACCACCTCCTGGATTGGAGGAATGGATTGATTTACGTCACGGACGTGCTTGGCGTGCCCTGTGTCTGAAGTCTGAAGACCTTTCTATTGAATCCTGTTAAAACTTTTTAGAATTGACCATTAAAAATTGGAACTTTTACTTTTAGACATTGGCTACTCGCTCCTTTATTTCTACAATTAACTTTTCCCTTTATGAGTAAGCCTGTCAGCAAAGCTAAGCAGTGGAATGTAAGGCAGTTTTCTCAGCCTTTTTTCCCTTTACCGAAGTCTGGAGCACCTCCTGGATTGGAGGAATGGATTGATTTACGTCACGGACGTGCTTGGCGTGCCCTGTGTCTGAAGTCTGAAGACCTTTCTATTGAATCCTGTTAAAACTTTTTAGAATTGACCATTAAAAATTGGAACTTTTACTTTTAGACATTGGCTACTCGCTCCTTTATTTATATATATATATATATATATATACGTTGATTGGAGTAGCCGTGTTAGTCCAGAGATTTAGATATCAAAATAACAAGAGTATTGCATTGAGCAATGATACTTTTTTTATTGGACTAACTATACATTTATAAGTTAACAAGCTTTCGGAAGAGTTCCTTCCTTTATCAAGTCTAAAGCAATACTGACCAATTCAATGGAATTTACAGATTATATCTTAAAACACAGAATAGCTAAGAAGACAGAAAGTGCAGGGAGAGGAGGAGGTGTCGTAAAAATCAAGAGGGGGGCTTAGGTAACAGGCAGGCAGTGTCCAGTGTAGGAGAACAGACAGAGGAAATATATAGCTATACGAAGAGCATATACTGACATAAAGTTATATATCAACATTGAATCAATATCTATAAAGATGTGAAATTGTATATACAGGGGGAATACAAAAGTAAAAAAAAAGACAAAAGTGTGGACATAGTCTTACCTGTGTACCTATGTATAAAGAATGTGGAATATACAATGTAATTGACTAAATGAAAGTACATTACAAAAAAATTTGATAATGTGTTAAGAATCCAGAGTCCACATTTAAACAAGTTGAAGTGCATTATCATTTTCATTTCAACCCTTCAAATACTTTCGCTACATAGATGATATTTTTATCATATGGACAGATGGAGAAAAAAACCTTGAACATTTTCATAAATCACTTAATCTATTTCATGCAACAATCAAGCTTAAAATGAACTTTTCTAGAGACTGTGTCAACTTCCTGGATACAACAATATCCATCACAAATGGCAAACTGCACTCATCTGTATACAGAAAACCAACAGATAGATGCAGCTACCTCCACAGCTCCAGTTCCCACCCCAATCACATTAAAAAATCCATAATCTACAGTCAGGCTACAAGATACCACAGAATTTGCTCAGATACCAATGACGGTGACAAACACCTTATCACACTGTCCCAATCATTCAGAGAAAAAGGTTACAAAACAAGGATTATAAATAAAAAAATTAACTCTGCCCTCAATACTCCACGTGAACACTTACTACAATACAGGGAAAAGAAAAACATATCACGTATCCCACTAGTAGTCAAATACAACCCTGCTGTGGAAGGGATACGAAAAATCATAAAAGACTTACAGCCACTACTCTTAGAGGATCCCGCACTCAAAAAAATCTTTCCAAAACCCCCAATCCTGGCATACAGACAACCACCTAACCTAAAGCAGAAACTGGTACATAGGAAGCTACCCCTTGAGAAAAAGAACACTCAGAATGGAACCAGGTGCTGCTATAAAGCTCTCTGCAAACTGTCTCAACATGTTTGTGAAAGCAGCACAGCAAATCACAATAATAAATCCTATAAAATTAAAGGGGCATATTCATGTATATCTGCAAATGTGGTATACATGATACATTGCACTGCATGTGAAGTGGGATGCTATATTGGAGAAACAAGCCAAAAACTGCACCTTCGGATGAACTTACACAGACACTCAATCAAAAACCACTGTGAAACAAAATACTGCACCCCTGTTGGTCACCATTTCACCGAACCTGACCACTCCATCCAAAACCTCAAAATCAAAATTCTCAGAGGCAACTTCAAAAACACCATGGAAAGAAAAACCTTTGAAATTAAAATGATAATGCACTTCAACTTGTTTAATTCTGGACTAAATGTGGACTCTGGATTCTTAACACATTATCAAAAATTTTTGTAATGTACTTTCATTTAGTCAATTACATTGTATATTCCACATTCTTTATACATAGGTACACAGGTAAGCCTATGTCCACACTTTTGTCTTTTTTTTAACTTTTGTATTCCCCCTGCATATACAATTTGACATCTTTATAGATATTGATTCAATGTTGATATATAACTTTATGTCAGTATATGCTCTATGTATAGCTATTTATTTCCCCTGTCTGTTCTCCTACACTGGACACTGTCTGCCTGTCACCTAAGCCCCCCTCATGATTTTTACGACACCTCCTCCTCTCCCTGCACTTTCTGTCTTCTTAGCTATTCTGTGTTTTAAGATATAATCTGTAAATTCCATTGAATTGGTCAGTATTGCTTCAGACTTGATAAAGGAAGGAACTCTTCCGAAAGTATATATATATATATATATATATATATATATATATATATATATATAGAGAGAGAGAGAGAGAGAGAGAGAGAGAGAGAGAGAGAGAGAGAGAGAGAGAATATAGATAGATAAATAGATAGATATACTGTATATAAAACAATACTTTTATTGTCATGTTCAGAATAGGATTTGACCATTGTATTGTATTATATCATGAGATACTGCATGTTCTATTAAAATGTGGAAGTAGCAATGCTATGAGTTATGGGAATTACTCTTGCTTTATATAGGCTTGCTATTTTTAGCTTGTCTTTAAACCAGTTACCATCACATTGATTATGCATGAACTTATGCAGCCTCTGCAGCCTTCTCCACACTCCCAGTTGGATCTTTAGAATTTTTAAATGTTATCTTACCATTCATTTTTTTTCCCTTTATAATATTGCTTTATGTTTGCTGTGTTATTCAGAATTAATTAATTTTCATATATGAACTGAAAGGGACATTGCACTGTAGTACATTTTTTCTTTGTTTCACCTAGAAGATGGTATTTAAAAATGTATTTATAAAAATCATGTCCTTTTCCAGAATAAACTGACGTACTTCCAGAGACGTGTCCCGGTCCATCAGTAAACCAGAGGCCAATGTTCTTATCATTATAGAAATATTTGTAGAAAGTGCAAAACCAATGCTGCAGTATTATTTTCAGTTTGCATTTAAATTTAACTTTACTTAATATTTTTTTAGGCAAAAAATATATTCAACGTGTAAATGTTGTTCTTTAACCCCTTGGATGCACATGATGACTTGTCGGCATGCCCATATACTGCAGTGTGCACATGAATGTTTCATCATCCTGAGGGGTCCCCATTCCAATTTGGATCCTGGGAAACCCCATACTGAAGTCTCCTTCCCCAGTGCCAGCCCTTTCAGAAATGCTTGTAATCAGGCACATGTATGGTGACATCACAGACCACCGAGAACTCCATGCTGAACCAGGGAATTTTAGGTTGTGAGTCTGGAGCTGAGGGGGTGGGATTTACAAGATCATATCTCAGCTCTCAGGCCAATTACAGTGGCAAGATATCCCCTTAATTGAAAGAGAGGTGTTTGCCTTTGTTAAAATTAGGTGATTGCTAAAAGCTTACTACAGCCCATATCTCTCTCTGGCCCAAGTATAATCAGTACAATGTTTGTGGAGGGGGTACTTTTAGAGCCCCCATACCCCCATACATTACAGAGGTGAATAAGACCCCAGTTTAGAAGAGGGGAACCTCCTCTTTCCAATGTGATGCAGCATACAACATACAAACACACAATATCCATCACATTTACAAATGGATTACCCATTTTCAAATTATGGATTGTATGTCCCTTTGGGGAGCAGATGATGCTATAAAATCACAATCATCTGCATACTTGGTCCCTTTACAATGCTCTTGGCTTTAAAATAGAGCGACCACAAATTCCCAGGTGGCTATCCACTGCTAATATAGGTGGTGGTGGTACTAGTGGTGGATTTTGTAAAACTAGCACATGTAGGGGTGGTAACTGTCTTGGAGCTGTGAACATACTATAATAGATCTGGCATACCACAAGATGTATTAAGAGAAAGGGATGATGTAAAAGAAGTAGATGTCAATGCTGAGTTTGCTGTCTATTTCTACTTCATCTCTTCAGGCTCATAGTCAAATTGTTCTTTATGCTATCTAAATGCTAAGTCTTCCAGTAATTGAGAGAGGTGCGAACAAGGTTCCCCTCTGCTGTTATTTTGGACAGTGGGAAAACATACTTATTTACTCTATGTCTATTTCTACTCTTCTGGACTTCTACTAGTAGCTACTGCCCTACAGTCATGTCTGGGGAGTTATGAGCAACAGAGGGTTGCTGGAGACTGTGAAACTGGGTTCAAAGGTGATGGCAGTGATAGCATTAGCAGACATGGCAGTTGTGGCAGCAATGCTGATAGCACTGGTGACACTGCTTTTATCTAGGTCACTAAAACAAGCAGTTTACACAGGGAAATACTTTTCACTAAAATAATTTACTTTGCCTTTGATCTATCTGATGGCACTGCTACGGAAGAATGCTTCATATCTGTGCTGTCTTCCTGATAAGCATATATTTATGTGACAGCATTATTAATATTATTAGCATCATTTGTAATGAGCCAACAGATTCTGAAGTGCTATACAGGGGGTACAATAAATAAATACAACACAGGGAAGGGAGACAGGGACAGAAAGATTTCAGGGCTCTGCCCCACAGAGAGCTTAGAATCAAGTGCATAATTGATTGCTTACAAAAGCTTGCTTCAACTCGGTGTAAGATTACTTTAATTAGTACCTACCCAGACTATTACTCGGGGGTAGATTTATCATAGTGCGAGCAGACATGATACAATGTAGTATGTTATGTCCGCTGCACATTGATAAATGAAGACAGCATACGCTGTCGGCATTTATCATTGCACCAGCAGTTCTTGTAAACTGCTTGTACAATGCCGCCCCCTGCAGATTCGCGGCCGCTAGCAGGGGGTGTCAATCAGCCCGATGGCATTTGATCAGGTTGATTTCTGTCGATGGCCTCAGAGCAGCGGTCTTTAGATCGCTGCTTCATACCTTCTGTTTTCGGGGAGCCTGAAGGCTCACGCGGAAACAGGGGCATGAAGCTCCATACGGAGTTTGATAAATCATCCCCATATATGTGTGAAGAATGAATATGTAATGTAGTGTACTACTTTATACAGCCATTACTTTTTAGGAGGAAATTTAATTTATTATAAGACTTGGCTGAGGTTAAAAATGAAGTGTTAAGGTAGATAAGGTTGTGTATACACATTAACTACTATGTCATTATCTTTGGTTGAACTGTATAAGACATTTTAAAACAAAACTGTCAAAATTGTAGTACTAAAAAAATTTTAGGAAAAAAAAAATCCTCTTCTGGTGCACTGTAAACATTTTAAATCAAAATTATTGTTGTAAATGAAGCTATAGTGTACAACTATACAGGGAGTGCAGAATTATTAGGCAAATTAGTATTTTGACCACATTATCCTCTTTATGCATGTTGTCTTACTCCAAGCTGTATAGGCTCGAAAGCCTACTACCAATTAGGCATATTAGGTGATGTGCATCTCTGTAATGAGAAGGGGTGTGGTCTAATGACATCAACACCCTATATCAGGTGTGCATAATTATTAGGCAACTTCCTTTCCTTTGGCAAAATGGGTCAAAAGAAGGACTTGACAGGCTCAGAAAAGTCAAAAATAGTGAGATATCTTGCAGAGGGATGCAGCACTCTTAAAATTGCAAAGCTTCTGAAGCGTGATCATCGAACAATCAAGCGTTTCATTCAAAATAGTCAACAGGGTCGCAAGAAGCGTGTGGAAAAACCAAGGCGCAAAATAACTGCCCATGAACTGAGAAAAGTCAAGCGTGCAGCTGCCAAGATGCCACTTGCCACCAGTTTGGCCATATTTCAGAGCTGCAACATCACTGGAGTGCCCAAAAGCACAAGGTGTGCAATACTCAGAGACATGGCCAAGGTAAGAAAGGCTGAAAGACGACCACCACTGAACAAGACACACAAGCTGAAACGTCAAGACTGGGCCAAGAAATATCTCAAGACTGATTTTTCTAAGGTTTTATGGACTGATGAAATGAGAGTGAGTCTTGATGGGCCAGATGGATGGGCCCGTGGCTGGATTGGTAAAGGGCAGAGAGCTCCAGTCCGACTCAGACGCCAGCAAGGTGGAGGTGGAGTACTGGTTTGGGCTGGTATCATCAAAGATGAGGTGGTGGGGCCTTTTCGGGTTGAGGATGGAGTCAAGCTCAACTCCCAGTCCTACTGCCAGTTTCTGGAAGACACCTTCTTCAAGCAGTGGTACAGGAAGAAGTCTGCATCCTTCAAGAAAAACATGATTTTCATGCAGGACAATGCTCCATCACACGCGTCCAAGTACTCCACAGCGTGGCTGGCAAGAAAGGGTATAAAAGAAGAAAATCTAATGACATGGCCTCCTTGTTCACCTGATCTGAACCCCATTGAGAACCTGTGGTCCATCATCAAATGTGAGATTTGCAAGGAGGGAAAACAGTACACCTCTCTTAACAGTGTCTGGGAGGCTGTGGTTGCTGCTGCACGCAATGTTGATGGTGAACAGATCAAAACACTGACAGAATCCATGGATGGCAGGCTTTTGAGTGTCCTTGCAAAGAAAGGTGGCTATATTGGTCACTGATTTGTTTTTGTTTTGTTTTTGAATGTCAGAAATGTATATTTGTGAATGTTGAGATGTTATATTGGTTTCACTGGTAAAAATAAATAATTGAAATGGGTATATATTTGTTTTTTGTTAAGTTGCCTAATAATTATGCACAGTAATAGTCACCTGCACACACAGATATCCCCCTAAAATAGCTATAACTAAAAACAAACTAAAAACTACTTCCAAAACTATTCAGCTTTGATATTAATGAGTTTTTTGGGTTCATTGAGAACATGGTTGTTGTTCAATAATAAAATTAATCCTCAAAAATACAACTTGCCTAATAATTCTGCACTCCCTGTATATAACTGTCTGATGTGTCTAAATATATTTATGTCACTAAACTATTTATATTTACATATTTAACAGTTTCATATCATTTTCATGCTATAAACAACCTTTATTTTTTTTAAATGTCCAACCACAAGGCTATTACTATATTGGTCCCACAGAGAATGTTCATTTTTATTTGATTGCGGTATCTTTTAATTCGCCAGCAAAAACAAGGTTTTGTGTTTTATATTTAGATAAAATATTTCAGATTTAGATACTAAACAAGCTTGTGGCATACAAACCCGTGATTTTGTTGGATCATTAAAAGATATCACAATCTACTAAAAGAACATTATTTTGAGGGAAGAAGATTTTACGGGGTATGAATAGGAACAGTTTAACAAGGTGACAGTTTTCATTTTTTCTTCGGTTCCTCTTTCTCTGTCTTTCTTCTTTGCTCCAGTTTTTTTCTCTATTTCTTTTTACAATCTGTTTACACTTAAAAAAAACGTTCTACCTTTGTCTGTTGACATAAAGCTTACATCACCAGCCATCATTTGTTGCAAGCTGCTGTACTGCATATATTTTAACAAAGAAACACATCTGGGACACAGAATTCCAAACTATCAATCTATATATAATAGCAAGGCAAGCAAAACTAGGAACAGAAATAGTATTTAATCTCCAGAGAACAGAATATTCCAAAAATAGTTGCAACGTCAGGAAATGTAACCTTTTTTTTCTGCTAACTGGGCAATTTATGAGAATTTTTCTGGAATTGTACTAAACAACAGTATTGGTCATATTTCACCGAGCTTTGATACAACATTGTTAATCAAGGAGAGTTTGATTTTTTAATGAATTCATAGCAATAATATGAACAGTTTACATAAATGAGTGTTGTATCAAAATTAGACATGTACACGGGCAAGAAATTTGGTTCAGCTGAATCTTTCGGACCAAATTTTCAGAAACATTAGCTTTCTGAATATTTGGTATTCATTTTGTTTTAAACTACATGAATACTGAAAATTCATTAAACATTATCATTTACAATGTAAATGTTCCTTTGCTACAAGTGACAAGTGTGTGTTATATAGTTACCTGTAGCGCACTGGAGAGCCCCACTAATCCTAATACTTCTTCACAGAGCCCCTGGCAACGCTAATAGGAGGCTTAGTACTAGACATGTGCATTTTGTTTTGATTAATTCGGATGAATTTTGGCCGATTTGGCGATTTGGATGCATCTGAATTGCCGAATCTGCACATCCCGAAAAAAATCCGAAAAATTCCGAAAATGAATAAATATGTTTCCGAATTTTCAGATCCATTATTCATATTTGGAATTTTTCATTGTTCCTAAACCGCAGTTCCCCGACACTAACTCTTAGTCTATATTAAAGGTATAACCGCTAAACCACCATTCCCCGGCATTACTGAAACTAACTAAACCTATTAACCCCTAAACTGCCATTCCGAAACATCGCCAACATGAACTAAACCTATTAACCCCTAAACCGTACCCCCACATCGCCGACACAAACTAAACCTATTAACCCCTAAACTGCCGTTCTGAAACATCGCAGATACGAACTAAACCTATTAAACCCTAAAGTGCACCCCCCACATCACCGACACAAACTAAACCTATTAACCCCTAAACTGCCATTCTGAAACATCGCTGACACAAACTAAATCTATTAACCCCTAAAAAGGACCCCCCACATCGCTGACACTAACTAAACCTATTAACCCCTTAACCGCCGTTCAAAAAAAATCACTGACACTAACTAAACCTATTAACCCCTAAACTGCTGGCCCCCACATTGCAACAACCTAAATTAAACTACATTAACCTCTAAACCTAACACCCCCTAAACCTAACCCTAAACCTAACACCCCCTAACTTTAACATAATTAACATATAACTAAATTAAAGTTTCAATTGTTAACTAATAATACTTATTTGAATCTTAATACAAAGTAACTTACCTATATTAACCTCTAAACCTAAAAACCCCGAACTTTAAACCTAACCCTAACCCTAAACCTAACGCAAAACCTAACACCCCCTAATTTTAACATAATTAAAATATAACTAAATTAAAGTTACAATTATTTACTAATAGTACCTATTTAAATCTAAATACAAAGTAACTTACCTATATTAACCCCTAAACCTAACACCCCCTAACTTTAAACCTCACCCTAACCCTAAACCTAACCCTAAACCTAACACCCCCTAACTTTAACGTAATTAAAATATCATTAAATTAAAGTTACAATTATTAACTAATAATACCTATTTAAATCTAAATACAAAGTAACTTACCTATATTAACCCTTAAACCTAACACCCATTAACTTTAAACCTAACCCTAACCCTAAACCTAACTCTAAACCTAACACCCCCTAAATTTAACATCATTAAAATATAACTAAATTAAAGTTACAATTATTAACTAATAATACCTATTTAAATCTAAATAAAAAGTAACTTACCTATATTAAACCCTAAACCTAACACCCCCTAACTTTAAACCTAACCCTAACACCACCTAACTTTAAACCTAACCCAAACCCTAAACCTAACACCCCTAACTTTAACATAATTAAAATATAACTAAATTAAAGTTAAAATTATTAACTAATAATACATATTTAAATATAAATACAAAGTAACTTACCTATATTAACCCCTAAACCTAACACCTCCTAACTTTAAACCTAGCCCTAAACCTAACTTTAACATAATTAAAATATAACTAAATTAAAGTTACAATTATTAACTAAATATACCTTTTTAAATCTAAATACAAAGTAACTTACCTGTGAAATAAAACCTAAGTTAGCTACAATATAACTAATAGTTATATTGTAGCTAGCTTAAGTTTTATTTTTATTTCACAGGTAAATTTGTATTTATTTAAACTAGGTATTTATTAACTATTTACTAACTACCTAGTTAAAATAAATACAAACTTACCTGTGAAATAAAAATAAAACCTAAGTTGCCTTACACTAAAACATATCATTACAAAATAAAAAACTACCATTACAAAAAATAAAAAACACTACAAAAAAAACTACCATTACAGAAAATAACAAACAAAATTATCCAAAACAATAAAAAAATTTCCTATTCTAATACCCTTTAAAAAAAACAACTAATCTGTAGTAAACTACCAAGGGCCCTTAAAAGGGCCTTTTGTAGGGCATTGCCCTAAAGTTAACAGCGATTTTGCTACAAAACAAACCATATACAACCGTATAGAAACCCCCACCCCCAAACCCACAAAATAAAAATAAAGTAAAACCTAATCTACCCATTGCCCTGAAAAGGGCATTTATTTGGGCATTGCCCTTAAAAGGGCATTTATCTCTTTTGCTGCCCAAGCCCTAATCTAAAAATAAAAACCCACCCCAAAGCGAAAAAAATACATTACACAAAATAACAAATTATCCAAAATAATAAAAATTATTCATATTCCAATACCCATTTAAAAAAAAAAAAAAAAAAACGAAATAATAAACCTTATCTAGAATAAACTACTAATTGCCCTTTTGTAGGGCATTGCCATAAAGATATCAGCTCTTTTTTTGAAAAAAAAATAAAAAAAATACAAAGACCCACTAACATTACAACCCCCCCCCAAACCGACAAAATAAAAATAAAACTATCTAAAAAACCTAATCTACCCATTGCCCTGAAAATGGCATTTGTATGGGCATTGCCCTGAAAAGGGCATATTGCTCTTTTGCTGCCCTTAAAAGGGCATTCAGCTCTTTTAAGAGTGCCCACCCTAATCAGCTCTTTTAAGAGTGCCCACCCTAATCTAAAAAAAAATCCACCCCTCCACCCCAAAAAACCTTATAAAAACCCTAACACTAACCCCTCTTTAGGTACTCACAGTTGTTGAAGTCCCGCTTGAATGATCTTCATCCCGGTGGCTCCATCTGCAGTGTACGGCACGACCATATGAAGAGGATGCTCCGCGCGGATGTCTTCAGGATGGACACGCTCTGCGCCGCCGGGATCAAGATAGAAGATGCCGCCTGGATAAAGATCATTCAAGCGGGACTTCAAAAACTGTAAGTGGATAGTCGGGGGTTAGTGTTAGGTTTCTTTAAGGGTTTTTTGGGTGGGGTTTTTTTTAGATTAGGGTTTTGGCAACAAAAGAACTAAATGCCCTTTTAAGGGCAATGTCTATACAAATGCCCTTTTCAGGGCAATGGGTAGATTAGGTTTTTTTATTTTGTGGGTTTGGGGGGTTTGTAATTAGTGATGTCGGGAACAGTTCGCCGGAGAACAGTTCCCGGCGATCTTAGCTTGTTCGTGTTCGCCACGGCGGGCGAACATATACAATGTTCGATCCGCCCCCTATTCGTCATCATTGAGTAAACTTTGACCCTGTACCTCACAGTCAGAATACACATTACAGCCAATCAGCAGCAGCCCCTCTCTCCCAGACCCTCCCACCTCCTGGACAGCATCCATTTTAGATTCATTTGGAACAGTGTTAATTTTGACGGCAAATTTCAATTTAGTCTTAGTTTTAGTCTTTTGACTAAAATGACATTTTAGTTTTAGTCGTATTTTAGTCATCTGAATTGTTTTAGTTTTAGTCTAGTTTTAGTCGACTGAATCTCCAGTAGATTTTAGTCGACTAAAATCTAAGGGGTTTAGTTAAAGTGTAATGCATTATTTAAGCATTTCTCTATCATTTGCAAACTGATTACATACTCCAGGAGTAAACATAAGACCTGTTAATATTTATGGTATTAAGGTTTAAACATGCAATACAAACACAGATTTAGCCGTTGTGATATGTAACATCTTTATTAAACTTAAAATTAAATAAAACCAAGTTTCATAAACAAACAGAAGTGCAAATTTAAAATATAAAAAAACAAAACTGTGAACTGTATTGGCTGTATTGCACATATTACCTAATATAAAAACAGTTCTCTGTTAATAATTAAAACAAGTATCAAGTAACTCAACACAACAAAAAGTTTCTGCAGCTAGCACAGGCACAGCATAACAAACCCATATTCGTGGGTTATGCTTATTTCTATAGGAAAAATCAATTGATTGTTCACAGATTCGTAAAATTTTCGGCAAAGATATTAGAACTGCTCTAGAACTTCCAAACTCATTATATATTCTGGAGTAAAGGTTTATTAACCTGTTTTTATTTGTGGTATTAAGGTTTGAACATGCAATACAGATATAACAGATTTAACTGTTGTGGTATATAACATGTCTTTATTTATCTTAAAATTTAATAAAATTAAGTTTTGTAAATTTTACAAAAGAGCAGTAATTGGATATGGATTGATTATAACACCTTGCATAAAATGTTTTTGTCAGCAAATTTTGATTTAGTTTTAGTCATAGTCTTTTTGACTAAAATGTCATTTTGATTTAGTTTTAGTCATAGTCTTTTGACTAAAATGTCATTTTAGTTTTAGTCGTATTTTAGTCATCAGAATTTCTTTAGTTTTATAGTCATTTTAGTCTAGTTTTAGTCGACGAAATTAACACTGATTTGGAAGCTGCATTCTTAGTGAGAGGAGGGACAGTGTAGCTGCTGCTGATTTAATAGGGAAATTGATAGCTAGGCTAGTGTATTCAGTGTCCACTACAGTCCTGAAGGACTCATCTGATCTCTGCTGTAAGGACAGCACCCCAAAAAGCCCTTTTTGGGGCTAGAACTTCAGCCCCAAAAGCCCTTTTTAGGGCTATAACTTCAGTCGTTTTTTTTGGGTTTTTTTGTAATCTAATTGCATTTGCCTGCCTGTCAGCCTGTGTGTGAGGCTCACAGCATATACTGTGCCTACTTGCTCACTGCCACCACTCATATCTGGTGTAACATTAGTGTAAATTTAAAAAAAAAAAAACTTTTACATCAGTCTGCTAGTGTTATTTAATTGCAGTTGCCTGCCTGCCACTGTGTGTTCCAGGCCCACTTTCCAACTAGTGCCACCAATCATATTTGTTATAACAGTAATGTAAATATTTTTTGAAAATTTTTTTTTTGACTGTGAAACATCAGTCTGTTAGTGTAATCTAATTGAAGTTGCCTGCCTGCCAGCGTGTGTGCCAGGCCCACTTTCCAAGTCAGTGGCACCACTCATATTTGTTGTAACAGTAGTGTAAATATTTCTTAAAAAAACTTTTTTGACTGTGAAACATCAGTCTGCTAGTGCAATCGAATTGCAGTTGCCTGCCTGCCAGCATGTGTGCCAGGCCCACTTGCCAACTAGTGCCACCAATCATATTTGTTATAACAGTATTGTAAATATTTTAAAAAAAAATTTGATCTATTGATCTATGTATCTATCAAATGTATATTGCATCTATTGATCTATGTAATTCATATCTATCAAATGTATATTGCATCTCTTGATCTATGTAATTCGTATCTATCAAATGTATATTGCATCTATTGATCTATGTAATTCGTATCTATCTATCACACCTTACAATCAACCACAGTATTTAATGATACAAAATGCAAACAGATATGATAAAACCTCTGGTTATATGAATGTCTCAGAATGCTTTGACTACAAATAACTAGTTTGTAGTCTAACACTCTGAGTTGATATATGCCGGATGCAATAGTGGTAGACAGACACTGAAGTCTGTAACACTGTGCAGTGGCGAGGAGGATGGTAGAAAACACAGAACAGAATATTACTGCAGTTTTAAATAAGAATGGATAGGATACAGCGTTCATATGCAAAGATATATATCACCAGTTTGAATATACGACCTGAGGTAGATGTTAGGTATAACCGTTAAGAGCCAGAATGTTACACAGCTTAGATTACCACTGAGATGTGGTGAGAGCGGTAACGGTTGCGGCCGTAGCTGATGACGTGGCAGCGTGTGTTGCAAAGGTAAGCGTCCTCAGAGACAGGGTGAGCTGACAGGCTGAAAGCGGAGAGATGCAGCGTAGGAGGAAAATTGCAGAGGCTTGCGAGGAGGGAAACCAGAGGAACAGCTGACTTCCTGTAAGGAGGAACCGGATTGGCTCACTTAGACTCTGATACAACGGAGTCAAGAAAATAATCCAGCGAAGTGTAAGTGGAGCTGTGGGCTTTTATAGGCAGTGAGGAGAAATTTAAACGGACAGATGAAGGAGACAGATAGGATCTGACACAGCCCCCCCCAAAAGGAACGCACCATGAGTGTTCAAGGAGCAGGCCTATCGGGGTTTCTACGGAACAAAGAAACACACCGAGGGGCAGACACAGAAGTAGCTGGCTCCCAGGAGTCCTCAGAATGATCGAAATCCTTCCAATGAATGAGATATTCAAGAACACCCCTTCTATGTCTGGAATCAACAATAGAATGTACCTCATATTCTTGGTCCTGATTGACGTTTTGGGACACCACATTGGGATTCAGGTCGTGGACAAGACAGGGTTTCACTAGGGAAACGTGAAACGTGGGATGAATCTTATAAGCATCAGGCAGTTGAAGGGTAACAGTGGTAGGATGTTTGATGTCCACAATGGGGAAAGGACCAATGAAAAGCTTACTCAATTTCCTTGAAGGTGTATGCAATCTTAAATTCTTAGTGGAAAGCCATACGTGTTGACCAATTTGGTAAGTGTTAGGAATTATCCCGGGGCAATATTGGAAGATGAGTCTTGGAGGAAAGCAGTGACCTTCTCGGACGTCCGGGGAAACAATTACCAAAATAACACACACAGGCAGGTTATCATTAGCAAATGTTCCGTTTATTCTGGGACCCAAAAGCACAATATATAGACATGGATACATGTAGGCATTTCTGGTGCGTAGCATCATCTTATTGGCTAAGCATAACACAGTAATATATTTCCTAATGGCCTTATTGGCATGCAGCATAACATATATGAAAAAAAAGAACAGACATGAAGAAGAGAAAAAAATGTATATTTTACAGCTTACAGGAAATAATGTAGGTGGGTGCTGCTCTGTAACAGCTGCGGTTTTTAGCTTACAAAAAGCACCTTGGGTTTGGTTGGCTTTGAAAAAAAGTACCTTATTTCCTGTTCAGACAGATCAGCAACTGAAATTTGCAAACTGCTATTACAAGTGTCTCAGAAAAAATGATATTACGAATGGAGTGCAGAAAAAATACATCAGTGCATAACATTATAGATAATGTAAAATAAGTACATAGGTAAAGTGTGCAACACAAATAAGTGATGTTCCCTGACAGTAAGTTGGTTGAGGGGTATGACGTAAATCATAGTATTTTTTATGCGAGGCTTGTGCGGATTGAATATTACGATGAGCTACGGTGAAAGCTTGGGAGATTTCATTTACAGCATCATTCACCTTAGGGTTTAAGAAGGGTGTGTAGGGTAAGTAGGAAATTCTTGGATGTAAACCATAGTTAAGGAAAAACGGGCTGAAAGAAGTAGAGGAGTTAGTGGAATTATTATAGGCAAATTCTGCCAGAGCTAAATGTTTTGCCCATGTGTCCTGTTGATTAGAGCAGAAACAACGGAGATACTGCTCTAACCACTGATTAGTTCGTTCTGCTTGCCCGTTAGACTGGGGGTGGTAGGAAGTTGTGAGTTTCTGAGTGATCTGCAGGGTATGGCAGAGAGTCTTCCAGAACCGAGATGTAAATTGCGATCCCCTATCAGTCAGAATCACTGTGGGGAGCCCATGTAAACGGACTATTTCTTTGATGAACATATCACAGGTCTCCTGAGCATTAGGTAATCCAACTGCAGGAAAAAAATGTGCCATCTTTGTAAATAAGTCTACAATTACAAATACTGAGGTGTAGCAATTGGAGGGTGGTAGGTCAACGATGTAATCCATAGCAATGTGTGACCATAGAGTCTCAGGAACTGGGTATGACTGGAGCAACCCTATGGGGAAATGATGACTAGGTTTCGAGGTTGCACAAGTCATACATTGGGTGATGAAGTTTTGAACAGATGTGGTCATAGCTGGCCACCAATAGTGACGGCGAAGTAAATCCAATATTTTACTGAGACCTAAATGTCCAGATAGTGGAGAGGTATGACAAGAGTGAAGGAGTTCAGACCTACAAACAGGAGGTATATACAATAAGTTCTTGTAATAGTACAACACATTTTGTTTTGTATGAAGAAGGTGAAGCGGTTTTGAAGGATCATCTTTTTGGAAGTTTTGGAAATCTGGTTGTGAGGTTATAAGTAACCCTAGAATTTTGGATTTAGGAATAATAGTAGATGGTGCTTCTGGAGTAAGTGGTCTGGAGTCCCTTCTGGAGAGGGCATCAGCCTTACCATTTCGACTACCTGGTCGATAGGTAATGATAAAGTCGAATCGAGAAAAATAGAGATTCCAGCGGAGTTGCCTAGCTGAGAGAGTTCTATTTTGCTGTAAATACTGTATATTTTTATGATCCGTTATTACTACAATAGGACATGTAGCACCTTCAAACAGGTGTCTCCACTGCTCAAATGCAATCTTAATCGCGAGTAATTCCCTCTTCCCAACGGGATAGTTGCGTTCTGCAGATGTAAGAAGTCTGGACAGGTAAGCAACTGGATGCATTTTATCAGTAAGAAGTTTTTTCTGCGACAAGATTGCCCCCAGAGCATAATCCGAAGTGTCAACCTCGACTATAAACTGTCTATTAGTGTCTGGGAACTGCACTATGGGTGCTGTAGTAAAGTCATTTTTTAACTTCTGGAAGACCTTTTCACAGTCATATGTCCATTTAAAAGGCTTTCCCAACTTAGTCAAGTCAGTAAGAGGTCTGGCTGTGTGTGCAAAGTTACAGATAAACTTGCGGTAAAAGTTGGCAAATCCAAGAAACCGTTGCACCTGTTTCTTGGAATTAGGAGTTGGCCATTGGGTTATTGCATGAATTTTTGAATCATCCATCATGATTCCAGAATTAGTAATGACATATCCCAAAAAGGTGACCCTTGAACTATGAAATTCACATTTTTCAAATTTAGCATACAATTTATGTTCTCTTAAACGTGCCAAGACAGTCCTAACATGGGTGATATGTTGTTGTTCAGTTTCTGAATAGATGAGTATATCGTCTAAATATACAACTACAAAATTGTCTAGGATATCTCGGAAAATGTTGTTAATGAAACACTGAAATGTTGCTGGAGCATTACAAAGACCGAATGGCATAACAGTATATTCATAATGGCTGTACCGGGTTCTAAATGCTGTCAACCATTCATCTCCAGCCCTCATTCGTATGAGATTGTAAGCACCCCTGAGATCCAATTTAGTAAAGATCTTGGCAGTACGTAATCTCTCTATAAGTTCGGGTATAAGTGGGAGTGGGTAACGTTTTTTCTTTGTTCTTTTGTTTAGTTCTCTATAATCTATTATAGGCCTGAGTGTCTGATCTTTAGGTAGAGGGTCTTATAAAACCTTTTGCTAGATTCTCTTGTAAATATAACTTTAAATGATCTAATTCAGGTTTAGACAAAGGATATATGTGACCTACAGGGATAGTTGCACCAGGGAGGAGGTCAATGGGGCAGTCGTATGGCCTGTGTGGCGGAAGTACCTGTGCCTCAGTTTTGTTAAATACATCCTGAAAGTCTTGATATTCAGTAGGTAAATTTTCAGTAGTGGTGAGTAAGATGTTGTCAAGAGGATAACAAGTTTGAGTACAGTATGTGGAAGATAGGTTTACAGTCGAGTGTTGCCAGTCAAAATTAGCTTTGTGTAGTTGTAACCATGATAAGCCGAGAATGATCGGATACAATGGACTAGGAATTATATCAAAAGTAATTACCTCTCTGTGACGTGAGTTAATGCTGAGTAGTAGGGGTATAGTCTCATGAGTTATGGGACCTGTAGAAAGAGATGATCCATCAACTAAATTAATTGACACAGAAACCTGTTTTGCTAGGGAGGGAATTTTATTTAGTTCAACAAATTGTGAATCTATGTAACTTGCTGAAGCCCCGGTATCGTTTAAAGCCTCGACTTCAATGTGATGGAGATCCCACTGTAAGATAAGTGGCAATGTTATATGGGTGTTAGATTTTTTATTTAATGAAAGGCTAAGAGAATTGGAAATTGTCTTACCGAGTTTTGTCTTTTTCAAAAGGGGGCAGGTGTTCACATCATGCTCTGGGGATGCACAATACATGCACAATCTTAAAGTGCGCCTTCTACTTTTCTCTTCAGTAGAGAGGGGACCACGCATAAAACCAATCTCAATAGGTGTTTCTGATTCCTTAGGAGTTGGAGCTGGGACAGTGTACTTTTTATAGGATGATGAACTGCCAGATCTCTCAAGTTTGCATTCACGCAGACGTCTGTCTATTGTTGTACAAAGACTGCAGAGATCCTCCAATCTGGTTGGTACACCAGTGCGTGACAACTCATCCTTTATTTCTTCACTAAGTCCAAGCCTAAACTGATGTCTCAGTGATGCCTCATTCCATTTGGATTCAATGGCATATATTTTGAATTGTGAAATATAGTTTTCAACAGGCTGTCTACCTTGTTTTAGGACTCTGAGTGATGTCTCAGAGGATTCCTGCTTGAAAGGATCATCATACAAAGAGGAGAATGCCTTTAGGAATTCTTGCAATGAATCCAATATAGGATTTTGATTTTCAAATAGACTATCAGCCCAAATGCGGGGCTCAGCCCTTAAATAAGAAATGATAGTTAGAACCTTTAACCGGTCCGTATTGTAAGTTTTAGGTTTACGTTCAAAGAGAAGTAGACAGGCATTTCTGAATTCCTTGAAATTAGCCCTGTTACCATTAAATTTATCTGGCATGGATACCTGGGGTTCTGGTTGTGTGGTTTTAGCTGCATACATCTCTTTCACACAGTCTTTCAATACCTGGGTTTCACTTTGTAATTCCCTGATTGATTGAGTCACATTATCCATACGCTGTGTGAGTACAGAGAGTTGGTTTGTTTATTCAGTTATATATCCATAACTGACATTTACAAAAAATTTTAGGCTGGATTATTATATCACACCTTACAATCAACCACAGTATTTAATGATACAAAATGCAAACAGATATGATAAAACCTCTGGTTATATGAATGTCTCAGAATGCTTTGACTACAAATAACTAGTTTGTAGTCTAACACTCTGAGTTGATATATGCCGGATGCAATAGTGGTAGACAGACACTGAAGTCTGTAACACTGTGCAGTGGCGAGGAGGATGGTAGAAAACACAGAACAGAATATTACTGCAGTTTTAAATAAGAATGGATAGGATACAGCGTTCATATGCAAAGATATATATCACCAGTTTGAATATACGACCTGAGGTAGATGTTAGGTATAACCGTTAAGAGCCAGAATGTTACACAGCTTAGATTACCACTGAGATGCGGTGAGAGCGGTAACGGTTGCGGCCGTAGCTGATGACGTGGCAGCGTGTGTTGCAAAGGTAAGCGTCCTCAGAGACAGGGTGAGCTGACAGGCTGAAAGCGGAGAGATGCAGCGTAGGAGGAAAATTGCAGAGGCTTGCGAGGAGGGAAACCAGAGGAACAGCTGACTTCCTGTAAGGAGGAACCGGATTGGCTCACTTAGACTCTGATACAACGGAGTCAAGAAAATAATCCAGCGAAGTGTAAGTAGAGCTGTGGGCTTTTATAGGCAGTGAGGAGAAATTTAAAGGGACAGATGAAGGAGACAGATAGGATCTGACACTATCTAATGTATATTGCATCTTTTGATCTATGTAATTCGTATCTATCAAATGTATATTGCATCTATTGATCTATGTAATTCGTATCTATCAAATGTATATTGCATCTATTGATCTATGTAATTCGTATCTATCAAATGTATATTGCATCTATTGATCTATGTAATTCGTATCTATCAAATGTATATTGCATCTATTGATCTATGTAATTCGTATCTATCAAATGTATATTGCATCTATTGATCTATGTAATTTGTATCTATCCAATGTATATTGCATCTATTGATCTATGTAATCTATGTATCTATCTATCAAATCTATCTATCTCGTGGTTGTGCAAATTGACTGTTTGCAGTTGTTTGCGGTGCGTTACACGGGGAGTTTAGTCTGTCACTGTGAAGTGGGTGTAACCCTTACACTACCTGATCGATACAACATCATACCTGATGTTTTAAAGCACGTTATTCCAAACAATTTAGGAATGTTAGGTGATTTAGACCCTTTATGGCTTAAAACCAGACTCTGCATCAACTATGTAATTTTCCGTGGGAGTTTTGCCATGGATCCCCCTCCGGCATGCCACAGTCCAGGTGTTAGTCCATTTTCCATCACTATTGTGGCCAGAAAGAGTCCCTGTGGGTTTTAAAGTTCCCCTGCCTATTGAAGTCAATGCCGGTTCGCGAACATTAGCGGAAGTTCGAGTCTGCCGTTCGCGAACCAAAATTTTTAGGTTCGCGACATCACTATTTGTAATGTTAGTGGGTCTTTAAAAAATTATTATTTTTTTTTCAGGAAAATAGCTGATATCTTTAGGGCAATGCCCTACAAAAGGCCCTTTTAAGGACCATTGGTAGTTTATTCTAGATTAGGTTTTTTATTTTGGGGTGTTTTTTTTTTAAATGGGTATTAGAATGGGAATAATTTTTTATTATTTTTGATAACTTTATTTTTATTTTGTTGGTGTGGGGTTTGTATACTGTTAGGGGGTGTTTGTTTTGTTTTGTAGCAAAAGAGCTGTTAACTTTAGGGCAATGCCCTACAAAAGACCCTTTTAAGGGCCCCAAAAAGGCTCTTGGTAGTTTGTTATATATTAGTTTTTTCTTATTTTGGGGTGTTTTTTTGTTTTTTTTTAAAGGGTATTAGAATAGGAATCATTTTTATTGTTTTCGATAATTTCGTTTGTTAGGTTTTGTAATGGTAGGTTTTTTTTATTTTTTGAAATTTTAGTGTTTTTTATTTTTTGTAATGTTAGTTTTTTTTTGTAATGTTAGGTTTTAGTGTAAGGTAGCTTAGGTTTTATTTCACAGGTATGTTTGTATTTATTTTAACTAGGTAGTTAGTAAATAGTTAATAAAAAAAATTTACTAACTAGTCTACCTAGTTAAAATAAATACAAACGTACCTGTGAAATAAAAATAAAACCTAAGCTAGCTACAATATAACTATTTCGATTTAAATAGGTATTATTTAGTTAATAATTGTAAATTTAATTTAGTTATATTTTAATTATGTTAAAGTTAGGGGGTGTTAGGTTTAGGGTTAGGGGGTGTTAGGTTTAGAGGTTAATATAGGTAAGTTACTCTGTATTTAGATTTAAATAGGTTTTATTAGTTAAGAATTCTCGACTAGATTATGAGTTTTGCGTTATGAGCGGTGCGGTAATAACTTGCAAGTTATTGTCACCTCTCACTTCCCTACAGCGCTGGTATTACAGGTTTTCATAAACTCAGCGTTAGCAGGCAAGAAGTGAGCGTAAAGCAAAATTGAGCTCCATACCGCACTCCAATACCAGCGCTGCTGAAAGCTGCGGTAAGGTGGTTTTACGTGCTTGTGCACGATTTCCCCATAGACATCAATGGGGAGAGCCGGCTGAAAAAAAGCCTAACACCTGCAAAAAAGCAGCGTAAAGCTCCGTAACACAGCCCTATTGATTGCTATGGGGAAACAAAATTTATATTTAAACCTAACACCCTAACATGAACCCCGAGTCTAAACACCCCTAATCTTACACTTATTAACTCCTAATCTGCCGCCCCCGACATCAGCGAACCTACATTATACTTATTAACCCCTAATCTGCCGCTCCGGACATCGCCGCCACTATAATAAACATATTAACCCCTAAACCGCCGCACTCCCACATCACAAACACTAGTTAAATATTATTAACCCCTATTATTAACCCCTAATCTGCCACCCCTAACATCACCGCCACTATACTAATTTTATTAACCCCTAAACCTAAGTCTAACCTTAACCCTAACACCCCCTAATTTAAATAAAATTAAAATAAATCTAAATAAAACCTACTATCATTACCTAAATAATTCCTATTTAAAACTAAATACTTACCTGTAAAATAAACCCTAAGCTAGCTACAATATAACTAATAGTTACATTGTAGCTAGCTTAGGGTTTATTTTTATTTTACAGGCAAGTTTGTATTTATTTTAACTAGGTAGAATAGTTACTAAATAGTTATTAACTATTACTAACTACCTAGCTAAAATAAATACAAATTTACATGTAAAATAAATCCTAACCTGTATTACACTAACACCTAACCTTACACTACAATTAAATCAATTACATTAATTAAATACAATTACCTAAATTACAAAGAGAACCCCCCACTAAATTACACAAAATAAAAAAAGAAATGATCAAATATTTAATTACACCTAATCTAATAGCCCTAGCAAAATAAAAAAGCCCCCCCAAAATAAAAAAAGGGTTAGACTTAGGTTTAGGGGTTACTAAATTTAGTATAGTTGCGGCGACGTTAGGGGCAGCAGATTAGGGGTTAATAAATGTAGGTAGGTGGCGACGATGTTAGGGGCAGCAGATTGGGGGTTAATAATATTTAACTAATGTTTGTGATGCAGGAGTGCGGCGGTTTAGGGGTTAATATGTTTATTATAGCGCGGCAGATTAGGGGTTAATAATTTTGTTTTATTATTTGCGATGTGGGAGGGCCTCGGTTTAGGGGTTAATAGGTAGTTTATGGGTGTTAGTGTACTTTTTAGCACTTTAGTTATGAGTTTTATGCTACAGCTTTGTAGCGCAAAACCCATAACTACTGATTTTTAGTTTACGGTATGGATCTTGGCGGTATAGGGTGTGCCGCTCACTTTTAGGCCTCCCAGGCAGACTCGTAATACTGGTGCTATGGAAGTCCCATTGAAAAAGGACTTTTTGAAATCTGCGGTAATTATATTGCGTTACCGCCAAAAAAGTGTGAGGTGCCCCTAAACCTGCAAGACTCGTAATACAAGCGGAAGTGAAAAAGAGCCTTAACACTGCTTTTTCACTCATACCACAAAACTCGTCATCTAGCCGTGTAACTTTAATTTTGTTATATTTGATTAGGTTAAAGTTAGGGAGTGTTAAGTTTAGGGTTAGGTTTAAGGTTAGGGTTAGTGGGTGTTAGGTTTAGTTAGGGTTGTCGATGTGAGGGGGTGTGCAGTTTAGGGGTTAATGGGTTTAGTTTGTGTCGGCAATGTGGGGGGCGGTTTAGGGGTTAATAGGTATAGTTCGTGTTGGCGATGTTTCAGAATGGCGGTTTAGGGGTTAATAGGTTTAGTTAGTGTTGGCAATGTGGGGGTGCGGTTTAGGGGTTAATAGGTTAAGTTTGTGTCTGCAATGTTTCGGACCGGCGGTTTAGGGGTTAATAGGTATAGTTTGTGTCGGTGATGTTTCAGAACGGCGGTTTAGGGGTTAATAGGGTTAATAGGTTTAGTTAGTGTTGGCGATGTGGGGTGTGTGCGTTTTAGTGGTTAATAGGTTTAGTTAGTGTTGTCAATGTTTTGGAATGGTGGTTTAGGGGTTAATAGGTTTAGTTAGTGTTGGCGATGTGGGAGGGTGCGGTTTAAGGGGTTATTAGGTTTAGATAGTGTTAGTGATGTGGGGGTACAGCAATTTATGGGTTAATAGCTTTATTTAGTGGCGGTGTGGGTGGTGGCGGTGGTTTAACATAATTTTGTTTCGGCAATCACCAGAACTTTAGCAAGAAATATCGATTTAGCCCGTAATAAAGATTCGGTCCGACATTAATAATAATTCGGTAACGGTTTCAAATGCATCCAAATTTCAAAATTTTAAGGGTTTAGGGGTTAATATAGGTAAGTTACTTTCGGCTAGATTACGAGTTTTGCGTTATGAGGGGTGCGGTACAAACTTGCACTTTATTGTCACTTACATACAGCGCTGGTATTACAGGTTTTTACAAACCCGGCGTTAAAAGACAAGAAGTGAGTGTAGAGCAAAATTGTGCTCCATACCGAACTCCAATACCAGGGCTGCTTAAGTCAGCGGTGAGCTGGTTATACGTGCTCATGCACGATTTCCCCATAGACATCAATGGGGAGAGCCGGCTGAAAAAAAGTCTAACGCCTGCAAAAAAGCAGCGTTTAGCTCAGTAACGCAGCCCCCTTGATTTCTATGGGGAAACAAATTTTATGTTTACAACTAACACCCTAACATGAACCCCGAGTCTAAACACCCCTAATCTTACAATTATTAACCTCTAATCTGCTGCCCCCAACATCGCCAACACCTACATTATATTTATTAACCCCTAATTTGCTGCTCCGGACATCGCCGCCACTATAATAAACATAATAACCCCTAAACCGCCTCACTCCCACATAACAAACACTAGTTAAATATTATTAACCAACCATTAATCTGCTGCCCCCAAAATCGCCGACCCCTACATTATATTTATTAACCCCTAATCTGCTGCCCACAACATCGCCGACACCTTCATAATGTTATTGACCCCTAACATGCCGCCCCCAATGTTGTCACTACTATAATAAACATATTAACCCTTAAACCGCCGTAGTCCCGCATCACAAACACTAGTTAAATATTATTAACCCCTAATCTGCCGCCCCTAACATCACCGCCACCTACCTACATTTATTAACCCCTAATCTGCCGCCCCCAACATCGCCGCCACACTATTATATTTATTAACCCCTAAACCTAAGTCTAACCCTAACCCTAACACCCCCTAACTTAAATATAATTAAAATAAATCTAAATAAAACCTACAATTATTACCTAAATTATTCATATTTAAAATTACATGCTTACCTGTAAAATAAACCCTAAGTTTGTATTTATTTTAACTAGGTAGAATAGTTACTAAATAGTTATTAACTATTTACTAACTACCTAGCTGTTCTAATCAGCCAATAGAATGCGAGCTCAATCCTATTGGCTGATTGGATCAGCCAATAGAATTGAACTTCAATCCTATTGGCTGATTGCATCAGCCAATAGGATTTTTTCAACCTTAATTCTGATTGGCTGATAGAATTCTATCAGCCAATTGGAATCTAAGGTACACCATCTTGGATGATGTCACTTAAAGGTACCTTCATTTGCGCCGGATGTCTTGAAGATGGACCCGCTCCGCGTCGGAAGGATGAAAATAGAAGATGCCGTCTGGATGAAGACTTCTGCCCATCTGGAGGACCACTTCTGCTGGCTTCATTGAGTTCATGTTGTCACTTGGGTGAAGACTTCTCCCGGTAAGTGGATCATCGGGGGTTAGTGTTAGGATTTTTTAAGGGTTTTATTTTTAGACTAGGGCTTTGGGCCGCAATAGAGCTAAATGCCCTTTTAAGGGTAATGCCCATCCAAATGCCCTTTTCAGGGCAATGGGGAGCTTAGGTTTTTTTAGTTAGGGTTTTATTTGGGGGATTGGTTGTGTGGGTGGTGGGTTGTTTGTAATTTTTTACAGGTAAAAGAGCTGATTTCTTTGGGGCAATGCCCCGAAAAAAGGCCCTTTTAAGGGCTATTGGTAGTTTAGTTTAGGCTAGGTTTTTATATTCTAGTGGCAGCGATGTCCGGAGCAGTCGATTAGGGGTTAATAATTTTATTTTAGTGTTTGTGATGCGGGAGGGCCTCGGTTTAGGGGTTAATAGGTAGTTTATGGGTGTTAGTGTACTTTTTAGCACTTTAGCTATGAGTTTTATGCTACAGCTTTGTAGTGTAAAACTCATAACTACTGACTTTAAAATTTGGTATGAATCTTGGCGGTATAGGGTGTACCGCTCACTTTTTGGCATCCCAGGACAAGCTCGTAATCCCGGTGCTATGGAAGTTCCATTGAAAATAGACTATACGCAAATTTCATAAGTTGATTTGCAGTAAGGCCAATGTCTGTGATGTTTCGGACCAGCGGTTTAGGGGTTAATAGGTTTAGTTTGTATCGGCAATGTTTCAGAACTGCGGTTTAGGGGTTAATTGGTTTAGTTAGTGTTGGCAATGTGGGATGTGGGGTGTGTGCGGTTTAGAGGTAAATAGGTTTAGTTAGTGTTGGCGATGTGGGGGGTGCGGTTTAGGGGTTAATCGGTTTCGTTCATCTCGGCGATGTTTCGGAATGGCAATTTAGGGGTTAATAGGTTTAGTTAATGTTGACGATGTGGGAGGGTGGGGTTTAGTTAGCTTGTTAGTGATGTGGGGGTACAGCGATTTAGGAGTTAATAGCCTTATTTAGTGGCGGCGTGGGTGGCAGCGGCAGTTTAACATAATTTTGTTTCAGCAATCACCGGAACATTAGCTAGAAATATCGATTCAATCCGTAATAAAGATTCGGTACGACATTAATAATAATTCGGTAACGGTGTCAAATGCATTCGAATTTCAAAATTCTGAACGACACAAATAAATTCTGAAACCGAATTACCGACACATGCCAAATTATTACGAATGTCTCGAACCAAATTTTTTTATGGCCCGAATTGAAACCAAGCAAACCAAATTTTTCTATTGCGCACAAGTCTACTTAGTACACATTAAACCTCCTATTAGTGTGGAGGTTTGGCGCCCAATAAGCCACCTATTAGCACGGCCTGGGGCTGTGTGAAGAAGTCAAACACAATAGCAAAATGTCCCAGTATTGCCGTGCTCAAAGCATGTTAACTGTCAAAGCTATGTACTAGTGTGCATAATCTACACCATAGCAGATGTAAACGTAATTAGGTTAGAGCGGTTATAAAGCCTATGGGGGAGTTACTAGGAGACTTTGTCGGTTTACTTTGGCACTGTTAGACTGGGAGGTCTGTGGCGGTGTACTGTGATAGGCAATGGCTAACAATTATAGAGGTATGCTTTACCGGAACTTCTAGGGATAAACCTGGTTCGAGATTGCTAACTCCGCAAGCCCGTAGACTGGACGGGTCCCTGTTCACTTCTTTGGCACCTCACTTCCCTATTCGCCTGTGCATACCAGCTCAACCAATCAGACCTCTCAGAATCCGTCACATGTGCTGGACTGACTCCACTGTTGTCGCTAAACCGTAAATGACTTCCAATACAGCTCCCAGCACTTTGACAGTTCCATTCTTTGTCAGCGTGCTATAGGTAAGTATATTTAACCCCTAAGGTTATTTGAAGGAAAGTATTTGTTTTCTTTAAATTTTGTGGTGCATTCGTTCAGATATTCATTTCGGAAAAATTAATTGAATATCCATGTTTTGTTTAGCATTCGTAAAGAAAAAATTACACATGTCTAATTAAAATGATGATAGACAGTACTTGCTGGATTAAATTGAAGTGTATTGTAGTGATGAATATAAATATGTCTTCCTTTGACATTTTCTCAATTAGTTTAATTGTTTTTAATAATAGTTTTTAAATACATATGCTTGAATTCCAATCTTTTTGACAAATGGTAAATATAAAGCAACTTTTTCTAATGAAATCAATGAGATACCAATTTGTGTATGAAACTGGTAAACTAATTTTAATTTTTTAGTGATGTGCAAAATTTTGTTATGGCTAAAGTCTATGACCTAGATTACAAGTTTTGCGGTATGGAGCGGTACGACTATACCACTGAACAATTGGCCATTGCGCGTGGAATGGCAGATCTCCCGTATTATAGGTTGCGATGGTATAGCTATACCGCAAGCGTTTAGCCTGTAACGCAACTTACCAAAAAATTACTTTTAAGTGCAGGATTTTCATAGTGCTGTATTTCAGGTTTTGCGTTCCGGGTAAAATGCTTGCATTAAGGTCTATACTGCCACGATCCATTCCGCAATCTGACACCAGTAGTTATGGATTTTGCGAAACAAAAATGTTTTACAAAACTCATAACTAAAATGTTACAAAGTACACTAACACCCATAAACTACCTATTAACCCCTAAACCGCCACCCTTCAGCATCACAAATACTATATTAACCTCTTGAGTGCTAACGACGGTTCTGATTCTGATCCATCACAGAGTTTGCCACTCTGGTGCTCAGAGCCGTCGCTAGCACTCTCCCACCTTGAAGGAGATCTGGGGGCTCCCACCCGCTCCTACCCCAGCGATCCGGCCTGCATAGTGACAGGCATCACCGGGGCTTCACTTTATGCGTGGTGACGTCACCGCGCAACTTTATTTAAAATTTACAATGTTAAGTATAGGAGAAGGGAGCATGCTGCTAAGAAGCCTGTATCTCAGGCATCTAAGCAGCTACATACCCCCAAGACCCACTGTTGAAAAGGTAATCGCCTAACTTTTCCAACAGTGTAAGTCTTGGGGATCGGAAAAAAAAAAACCTGAATATATATATATATATATATATAAACTTTAAACAGCTTAGCACCCAGGTGGGAAAATGCTTAGCACTCAAAGGGTTAAACGTATTAACCCCTAATCCGTCGCCCACCCACATAGCCAACACTATATAAGCCTATTAACCCCTAAACCACTAGCTCCTTACATTGCTACTACTATAATAAACCTATTAACCCCTAAACCGCCATCCCCCATATCGCTAATGCTAAACTAAACCTATGTACCCCTAAACCGCCGGCCCCCGACAACGCAAATCACTAAATTAAAATATTAACCCCTAAATCTAAGACCCCCTAACTTTAAATTAAATTTACAATATAACTATCTTAAAATAAATAAAAACTTACCTGCAAAATAAAAAAAAAAACTAAGATTAAACTATAAATAAACCTAACATAACTATTTTAATAAAATAAAATAAACTACAAATAAAAAAAACTAAATTACAAGATTAAAATAACCTAACACTAGGAAGAATTTTTTTTTTACAAATTAACGTGTATGAAGCTGTTGGAGTCCACTTCTTTAAAGTGGGTTTTTGTTTCCACCGAGTTATTAACCACCATAATTTCCAAATCTAGGAATACAACTGTTTCCCTACTGTAATTAAAAGTACATTTTAGACCCTTATCGTTATAGTTCATATCATTAAATAACCTCTTTAACTCTAATTCTGACCCTCTCCATATTAACAGGACATCATCGATGTACCGTCTATAGAGCACGAGGTTTGCACCATAGCTACCTTCCTGGAAGAAAGATTCTTCCCAACTGCCAACAAACAGGTTGGCGTAGCTGGGTGCAAACCTCGTGCCCATAGCCGTACCTTCTATCTGTAAATAGAATTTCTTGTCATGCATAAAGTAATTGTTTTTTAGTATAAAAGCTATACTTTTTGATAGAAATTGTTTTTGTTCAGTCTTCATGTTAGGATCAGTGTCTAAATATTTGTTAATGGCTGCGATTCCTTTATCATGATCTATTACTGTATACAATGAGGTTATGTCTCCAGTAACTAGAATAAAATTATCTTCCCAGACTATATTTTCCAGAATGTTTAAAACTGCAGTGGAGTCCTTAAGATATGAGTCCAAATTTTTCACAAATTTCTGCAGAAAAATGTCCACATATTGTGATAGATTTGAGGATAATGCCCCTATCCCTGAAATAATCGGTCTACCTGGTGGTTGTTTTAGGTTCTTATGGATTTTTGGAAGGAAGTAGAACACCGGGACCCTAAGATATTTAGGGTCCAGGTATTCCACCTCCTTCTCATTCAGTATTCCCAAATCCTTACCTTCCTTTATAAGCTTTTTAAGTGACGCTGCAAATTTATTAGTGGGGTTTAGTTCTAATTTCTTATAGGTTCTAACCTCACTTAACAGTCTATTAGCTTCTGATTCGTAATAGCTGGTATCCATTACTACAATCCCGCCGCCCTTGACGGCGGGCTTGATGGTCACATTATTATTCTTTTTCACGTTTTCTAAAACAAGTATATCTTTTTTGGTCATGTTTGTTTTTATGAATCTGGATGGCTGACTCTTCCTCAAATCTCTTAAAACCATTTGTTCAAAAGTCTCCAAATTACTTCCTTTTGCTGAGATGGGATTAAATTTGGATTTAGATTTTAAACTAGTATGGACAAAATTATCTTGTTTGGTTACAAACCTCTTAGTAGTGGCTATTTCAAGTGGGCTTTTCATGTAAAACCGTTTGAGAGTGAGATTCCTTACAAACTTTTTAATATGTATATGTGTGTTGAATTTATTTAATCTGGTACTAGGGGAAAAATAAAGGCCATAGCTTAGTATTTTAATTTCTTCCTCTTTTAGAGTCGTACTACTGATATTAAATACTCCATTTTTATTCATCTCCCTCTTTTGGCTTCGTGTGCTGGATCCACTCCCTCTTGTTCCTCTAGAGGTCTTTTTTTTGTTGTTTCTGTGTAACCATACATTTGCTTTGTTCTTTTCTACAAGGTCTTTTGATGTGCCCTCCCTTAGAGGGCTGTTCACTAAAAAAGGAACCTCATTATCTTTATGTCTGGGTCTCTCTTCTTCATAATTCAGAGGGGTATATCTATTTCTTACCGGTGTTTCCCAATTATCTCTGTTATCCCAAATGGGTCTATTTGGTCTATAGAATTCAGATCTGTTCTTATGGTAGTTGTTATTATTGTATCCACTTTTGACCTCTGGGTGATAGTCATTTTGTCTATCATACATGTTGGAGTTTCTATAATAGTGATAGCCATTATTCTGTGTTCTATTATTATTGGAGTGATCTGGTCTCCAAGATCTATTAAAATCTCTATTCTCTCTATTCCTATTTCTATAGTTATCTTGTCTTAAATATGTCGGATTCCTATTCTCCTTCTTTTTATTGTAATTAACTATCGTCCACTCGTCTTTAGGAGTGTTAGTTTCCATATTGGTAGTTTCATTATTTGTACCTATATTTGGTTTCTTTGTATCTCTATCTAATTTTTTCCATTTGGTTTTTAGAATATCTTTGTTTAGAGTATCAATTCTTTCAATCATGGCTTTTGTTTTTGTTTAAACTCCAAAGTCTTCCTATCTTTTAATTTTTCTTTAATTTCTATTATTTCTTTCTCTAGATCTGCCAGAGTATCTTTTCTAGATTTTTTTAGTATTTCTATTAAGTCTGATGAAGCCTTAAATAGTACTTCTTCCCATTCTATTTGATAAATCTCTTTAAGTGGAAATGCACATGATTTGTTTAAAATTAAACCTTTGGGGATAATGCCTTTTCCAGTATATTTATTTAGAAAAACAATTTCAGTTTTTTGTTTTAGTTCCTTAATTAGGAGCTTTTCTAATTTAATCATAGTCTCATCTAAACTTTCATAATCAGGACAATTACTACTCTCGTCCTCTTTATGGTCAAATAATTCCTTATATAATTGATCCCTAAATTCAAAAATATCCTCCATATTAGGAGGAGATGACATGAGTGAATAAATCTACAAGGAGCAAGGGAAACTAAATGTGTCCAGTCCAATAATCAAAGCAATAGAACGATATACAGGTAGCCCTCAGTTTACGCCAGGGTTAGGTTCCAGAAGGAATGGTTGCAAATTGAAACCATTGTAAATTGAAACCCAGTTTATAATGTAAGTCAATAGGAAGTGAGGGAGATAGGTTCCAGGCCCCTCTCAAAATTGTCATAAGTGACACCTAATACATTATTTTAAAAGCTTTGAAATGAAGACTTTAAATGCTAGACAGCATTATAAACCTAATAAAATAATCACACAACACAGAATATATAATTAAACTAAGTTAAATGAACAAAAACATTTGCTAAACAGCATTATAAACCTAATAAAATAATTACAACACACTTCACTTGCATTTTTCTGCAAACAGTTCTTTCTATGCATTCCAATCTAGACTGAGTTATAGACAGGAAGATCTTGTTCCTTTGAAATCTGCTCTATAGCTCAGGTCTGGTTAAACTGATTAATTTCAGCTTGCTTGGCTTTGCTGCAACACAAGCGGGCAGCTCCACCTACTGGCTATTTTAATACATGCACTGCTTCTCAATGCTTTTCAATAGCAGTCACATGACTGGAAAAAAAGGTTGTTATTCTGAAACGGTGTAAATTGAACCGTTGTAAAACGAGGGCCACCTGTATATATATATGTATAATCTAATAATTATACAATTGAAATTAATATAATATAATTAACAGTAATAATTTAAAATAATAAATGAGATACCCGTTGCTAATTAAAAAGGGACTTGGCACAAATACAATAGGTATGGATTAAAAAGCGCAGGGTAAAATCACCAAACTCCTGAAATACCTAAGAGTCCCTGTCATAGGTGTATATAGTGTAAAGAGCGGATACTCTGTCTTTGTGGAGCAAAGCAGCTGGAGTTTGAAGGCGATCACACAAGGACCAATCAGATTGCTTAACCAAGCCAGCGCCCATATAGGTGACGTCACTTCCGCCACAGCGGTAATTTTCTTTTCACAGAATCGAGAGCCGCACTGTTTGGGGGTAAGCTCGCATCTCTTATCCACATAATAACTCTTATCTTGATTGCTCAAGTACACTTGGCCAAAAAAAAAAAACACTTTATGACTGTTTTTGGTGTGGTGGCAACCTTTTTATACACGGAGACGTCCGTTTGCAGTTTTTAGTCTATTGTGTTTTTATTATGATATCTGTTTTTTCTGTTGATACATTATATTAAATTTTAGGCAGAGCCTTGCTAATTACATAAAGTTTGTCACTTATTTATTAATTTACTTTTGATTATTTATACTATACTGTATTTTTCCTAAGTTTGCACGAATCACTTTCTCACTAAGTAGTTACACTATTGTTACACAGTTGTACTTTGTGAATTTACACTTCTTAGTACATCTTATAAATTAGACATATTTATAAATTTTCTTACTTAATTAGTAACACTATAATTTACTATTTTCACACACCTTTAGCTATAGCGCTCCTGTCTAACAACATTTTCTGGCATTTCTATACACCTATGACAGGGACTCTTAGGCCTAGATTTGGAGTTCGGCGGTAGCCGTCAAAACCAGCGTTAGAGGCTCCTAACGCTGGTTTTGGCCGCCCGCTGGTATTTGGAGTCAGTGATTAAAGGGTCTAACGCTCACTTTTCAGCCGCGACTTTTCCATACCGCAGATCCCC